>NW_024069066.1:0-72267 GCF_009389715.1 Phoenix dactylifera | reverse complement strand
TACATATATACATATATATATATAATATAATATAATATATATATATATATATATATATATATATATATATATATATATATATATATATATATATATATATAAAATCACAGCCGCCATGCACGCACAAGCACGCTAATTGGAGTTTAGACAACTCCACAGACTCTCATCTGCTTATTCCGGTATAATCCAAGTAGTCGATGTATGAAGGAGCAGAACAAGATCGCTGTGCTTCGCGGAGAAAGCCCCAACCATGCTGCTGACTTGTAGAGGTTGAGACAAAACTCCTCTCCTCTCGCGGCCAATATGATTAACATCGACTCTTCCAGCAATTTCCATCAAACAGAAACAAAATGGAATACATAAAACATGATACATATTAACTAAAATGAATCATTCTAGAAAGCAATGAAAGTAAGCATTTATTGTTCCATGGCACAAACATACAATCTTCACACCGTCTGCGGTACATGAACACTGAACCATGCCCCATCCCGACCCTGTACGCTAACAGTCTGATACAATAGGAGGAGCTCTAAATAGGAGGAGTTTGAGATGACAAAAACAGATGCTTGGATGTCAAGATGCAAATAAACAAACGTAGATAAATCACTCAAAGGAACAAAACACCAATTAGAGATAAATATAGTCTGAAAATTTCCTCTAGGAAGCAAAAGAACCAATCATAAATCTGCAGGATGCGGAGTAAATGCCTTGGATGCACATGCGCACATGATTGTGCCCATTATAGGAATCAAAGAACTAATGCAACGGGGATGAGTGGGTGAGAGAGATCCACATAGACAACTATTCCTAAACACTGGAATGACTGTCAACTATATCATGCTCGGGACAAGAACAGAATCATCAGAAAGGAGCAAACCAACATGGATGGAAGCTTAATCTACAAAATAGAGCTCTTGATTCTTAATTTACAGCAGATGATGGAATCTCTTACTATATATACAGCTATCCTTCAAAATAGAATATGATATATCTCACTTATTTCTGACTGTCTATGTGACCTCATTTTACCATGGACCTGTTAGTGTCCTTCTCAAGCATCGTTTCTTAGGTACATGCTGCTGATTGATTATCTCCAAGACCTGTTCACAACAAATTGATCTCTCTTAATTATGATGATTAATTTAATAGCTATTGCGACAGAAAGGCAAGTACACATCAACAGAAAACAACAACAAACAAGAAAGAGAATATGAGAGCAAGGGATAAGAATGGGCAAATGAGTCCAATTGCATATACAAATGAAATGTGGCATCAGACATCCTTTCTCAACTATATAACAATGCAAAATAGATTTCCTCATCAAGGTGCGTCATATGGCACACATCCATTAAACCAAAATTTGCCATACCGGTCAGTACTAGACCGTACCGGGCACACCATACATATTACTAAACTAGTATGTAATCTCGTACCATACCAACATACGGTACGCCTCACCATGTCATACCGTACCGCATAGTGATACTGTAATAAAATGGTACCAATGTGGGCCGGTACCAAAACGACAAACCTTGCATTAAGCATTATCAATTTTCTTTAAACAAATTAGAAACCTGCTGCTCCTATAACAAGATTTTTGGAACTTTCAATCATTTCAGTTTAAACTTTTAGGCTGTGAGTCCATGACGGATGGTATCAGAGCCAGACCCAATACGTTGTCGCAACTTTAATAGTCATGCGAGCCCCACACTGGAGAATATCAGGATTGACTAGGACTCGATAGAGACATGTAGGACCTGGGCCATGGGTGGGGCCCCTCTTGAATTGTCCTAAAATGTGAGGGTGTTTGTTCACTTATGACAAAATGGTTTCAATTCAGCTTTATAGATTATTTTATTAAATTTAAAATGCATAAGAAAAAAATACTAACTATACATGAATTCATTAAATTCTTGGTTAAACACTTACCTCGTTTACAAATATCAACCATATATTAGATGACTCGGAACTTTAATTGTGTTTGACACATGCAATGACCATTGTTTCCTCAACGTAGAAGATGGATACTTTTGATTCTATTGACCAAGACTATTTGGATTATATTTGATAAATATAACTTCAGTCTAATATCATGTGCTTTTCTTCTATAGTTATTTTAGAATGAATAAACAAAGGGCCATATTTATTGAAAAGAGTGCACAAATTAAATGGCAGGCACTTGCCCAAGAATTGCACTAGAAAGTTGCTGTTTCTAGTTGCTTGTGAACAGCAAATACAAACGAGGTGCCGCAGTGGGTGAAGATCAAAGTAGGGGGTACGTAGGACCTATGGGCCCACGCCTACTAGTTCACACTATAATGGTAGTGATTAAAGTTGCTATGGAAATGTTTATGTAGACATAAAATGAAAGTACAAAACCTTCATGCATGAATTTTAAAGGTTGAATCTTCCATAACAATGGTTATATCAGATGACCTAGTGCAAGGTCAAGGGTGCAAGGGAAAGAACATTTTTTTTGGGTAAACCAAGGGGAAAAGCTTTAGGTTCCTTTCATGATAGCGGCAAGGACTTGCATGAGAAAACACATACAAAGCCTTGTTACATAGGGACGGCATTTGCCAGGTTCCCAGCATTTTAATGAGGTTCAATTCTGACAATAAGTGGACTATCTGCAAAGGATCAATTATGGAAACAGCTCAACTTCCAATACCACCATGCTTCTGGTATTTCGTCCTCTGTTAACTGCATTCTTGCCTCTTCTTCCAAACATGTCAGAATTGTCATAGCTCTTCAAACATGGATATTAGCCTTGTCCATGGTTATTCCTCCATGCATAACATTTGACATGTAGGCAAGGGCAGGGATTATAGGGCAGTACTATAAAGGCATTCAAAATCAGAAATATGAACATGAGCAAAGAAAAGAGATGGGATAACACTCAGTATAGGAACCCGTATACAAGGCTCTATCACAATACTAGTTTAATTTCCAATACCACCTCCGATATATTTTCATCAATATTTCAAATACACCCTTCCATGATCCTCCAAGGATGTCCTGAATCAACTTAGGACATGTTTGGTTGGAAAGAGTTGGACTCTGAAATAGGAATAGAAATGAGTGACTTACATTCCAGCCGTTTAGTTGGAGGGAGTCCCATTCCCATTCTGATTCTAAGAGGAAATGGAATGTCCCAATCCCCCAAAATCCAATCCCACCTCTCCCCTAGTATTCAAATCCTATTCCCATTTCGATTTTGATTCTAATTTTGGTCACGAACCAAAGGTCTCGGAGGATATGACCATTCTGATTCTGATTCCAATTTTGAATTCGGTCGCAAACCAAGCACGCCCTCAATTCTTTCTTGTATGAATATTAATATGGCTCCTGATTGTTCCTCCATGTGTGACATCAAGATGTAAACAAGGGCGAGGACTATAGAATGGTATGAGAGAAAGCATCAACCTTATAAACATAAGCATGAGTAGGGACAACAATGGGGAATAACTTACCGCAGAAACCTTGAAGAAATGGTCATAACAGGGTGATGGACGCACAAGAACATACATATATTCAAGCAAGTAGTTTTATCAAGATCCTGAATCAAGACTATTAGATCGCACCATTTTTCGCATTCCTCTATTGTCCTAGTAGCATCAAATCATGAAAAAAAAAATAGCTAGAAGTAAATTATAACTGCAGCCACCCATATAGATTTTTATCCAAGGATATTTCAGTATAAAAAGAAATGATAAGACAATTGTTTTCGATCATATATTAGTTCTCAGATTTGACTAAACCTTATGGTGAAGTTCTTGTCCGTATACATCAAAATCTGAACTACATTGATACCATGTCCACATTGTGAACACAAAAGTCTCATTTCCTGAATTTGCACCAATATCTATTTCTACTTAACATCTGCATATCACAGGTCAGCAGACACTAATGAATGGTGGCATGGTGATGCAACTAGTTTCCAGACATCAAGCCCTTGGTTAGGTCAATTGTGGACCCAAAATAGGCTGATGGTCCAAAAATATGGGCCTGATGTTTGCTAATTCTCAATAAGGGCAAATTAGTCCATCTTTTCTTACAACTTAGTTGAGAGAAATCAGAATGCTCCAACCAGTTACCTTGGAAAGAATATCATTTTTTTTCCAATATATACTCAGACTTTCTGAAATCTTTACATACATTTTCTGATTAGACTGATTAATTGCAGATGGCCTGAATGGATTAAAAATGGTCAATAGGGTTTCGACATAATTGGTTAAGAGAGGTTTGCTCTGCTGCTATAGGAGAGATTCAGTTGTTTGAAATGACACAAAAGGGTAGGTATAGATCCTTATCCTTTCCCTCATGTCTCTTAGTTGTTTGGAAATTGAACTGTGTAGAGCCACAGCACAAACTTGGTCTCGGAAATGCTGTTCTTTTTGCAGCATTAGAAATATCCCTTATAAATATCATTCTCCTATATAACTTCAGTTTCAGCTCTAATGTTGGAAATTTTTAATTAGCCCTAACTCTAAGAATTTTTCTAAAAACAATACCCCCAAAACCATCGAAACCTCCCTCATACTTCAAGAAGACCCTAATATAATGGTATCTGTCAAATATTTTGAACCTAACTCAAATCATTCTTGCAGTCCATGGATAGCCACATTTAATTTGTCCATATCTGAATCAGAGAAAATGGGTGACAAAAAAACCAAAGAACCACCACTCTCAAATCATTAGCATTTGCATCAAGATATGCATAATCTCCATTATTTGTGGCAACATCATGTGGCTGTGCATCTCCCGCAATTCTTGTAAAATTCAACTGAGAGAGATTCCCACCTAATTAACAGTTTGTCAAGAAGTCATGCACCCTATGATCTTCCAAATCCTTTAAAGTCCAGCAAGAACTATGTTGCCTGCCAGATGGATATGTAAAGCACCATTATTCTGACAAGCCATCTTTTACCTACTTAACAAAATTTCTGAGCTACTAGTTGCTGCACGACATGAACTCTATCATTATATCAAGAACTACTGTTCATAAAAAGAAACTAGTTCAAAGAAGAATTTCTTAATACATTTCAACATGTTTAAGGCTCACAACCTTTTCAGACACTAGGAAAGTTTATCAGTTGATTATAAATTGGTCATTAACTATCATCTACTGCAACGTTAGTTATGCAATAATATGTTATCTTCCTTACATTCTTGGTTCCCAACTCATCATCACTGAGTCAGCAGTCAGTGTCAGAAAGGTAATAGTGGACATACTGATATTTAAATAGCCATGTCCGCATAAGCATTCATAATTTGACCACTTGCTTTTTTTTCCCTTGCTTATGGGGCTCAAAGGGGGGTAGATCTTAGACAAAGTGCCCAATAAAAAAATCTAAACAAGAAACTAATATAGCCCTTAAGGGTATAAAGCCAATAAATAATAATTACAAGAACTTGGAACTTCTGTTAATTCATCCAAACTAATTTCAATTTTATTTCTTAAACAGCAAACTAGACTCCTTTTTATGTCTTGTTGGTCTTCTGGGAAAAGTCTTGAGCATGATATTTTGGGCAAAGATAGCATGTGGAATTGGAATATTATCCTGTACAAGAATTTTTAACTCTTGCACATACTCCAGCCTAAGTCCTGTTAATGGCCAAATATGCCTGCTCCCGGCTTTTCTAGGAAAGGGTGCTTTTAAAACATCCTAAAACATGCTCCCAAAAGAGATACTCTCCAAAATCATTAAACAACTTACTTTCTGGTCACTGTTTAAACAATTAAAACCAATGAAACCTAAGCACTTCGCTCTGAACATCATATACTGGCAGCACAGTCAGCTAATTTCAAAACCATAGTCTAAATCTCAGCATGAATTTTTTGACAAAAACCTAAGTTTAAATGCTAGAATCTTGTTTCTACGGTCCACGACTCCATAACTGTACTCGGATAAGGTGATAGAAAGCATTTGATGAACTGTTTATTCTTCCTCAAGCTTCAGTTGATGTTTTATGAATCTTGGACTAAGCACATAAAATTCAAACCCTATCCGAGAAAGAGATTTATTGCTGCAGCTAATCAGCAAATGATAACAAGACAAATGCCAGATCATTCAAACTAGCACCAGCAAACGAGGAGGTGAAAAAGGACAGAGGGAGATGAACCCATGTAACTCCATGTACCTGCAATCTATTGGAGTAGATAAGCAATCTGCAAAGTTACATGCAATATTCCTTAAACTTTCACAGGTTAGAGCAATGTGAAGTTCTTCTTTCAATAACCCAGTATTTTTCAGTAAAGTTTTATAAAGTGTCACTTAATTTTCAGAAAGTACCAATTTACTAAAGGTATTCGACAAAAGCAAATTAGCCTATGCATAAATTGAAGCTTGCCTATTGGAATTACTAAAGTGACTGTCAAAAGAAAAGCCATAACTAAATCTATGATTCATGAGAAAGGAGTATTTAATGGATAGTTGTTTAATCATGAACCCATGCAAAAAATATTTGGAGAGATTATCTGACACATACTGAGTTGACAAGCACACTCCCACTTTAGTTAATGTACATCTGTTGTTTTGATTCTCCATCTCCTACTTTAGCTAATGTTCATCTCTTGTTTTGCTTCTCTATCTATAGAATAATGTATGGCAGAGAACCAAAAGGCAAATTCATTAGCAGAAAGAGTGTATCATATGGGTAACCCTCATGGATTCATGCAAGCATCTAGCCACACTAAGGCATGTGCATTAATATCATATAAAATTGATAGTTAGCTTGACTTAGGATGGGGTAATCCAACCTAAAGACTCAAGAAAATAACAGACCGGCAGCAGAATTAAATAGTCATCTAACACAAAAAACTATAAAACTATCAACTAAACTAATAATAAAAGGCCCCACTGATCATTTGAAAGAAACATATCATAAACGTAATAACCAGATAAGTTTTCACAGTTATTAGAAACTATAAGCAAAATGTGTCAACTTCTCCATAAGAAATGAACAAGTAGTTGCTTTAAAAATAGGTGAAGTTACCTTATTTTTCTGCATCTCCATCATCTCTTCCTGCAAATATTGAAAAATATTAGGTTTAAACTTCATGTTTCCAAATATTAGGAAATTTAGACAATAAAAACGATCTGTAAGTCAATGAAAAAATAATAGCAAACAGCACAAGGGTAATAATTTTAAATATGATGACCATCCATTATGACTTTAATTGATTTCATCTAAATCAAAATCAGATTTCCCCGATCATGCTAATCACCCCAGATCTTTTATTGTTAATTGAGTACAGTAGTGAACTCTCACAATTATCTCCATCTTTCACCTGTCCTATTTGTAATGAATGGCACAAAATTTGCATCCATTGTTGATGATATTAGGATCGAGTCATAAACAGTAGAGGGCGTTAGATTCAATTGGATCGTGGATGGTAAGATTTTTCCTGATTTCTTTTAGAACATTTAGATAGAAGAGAAATATGAAAATTGAAGTATGACTCAACTATAAAGTAAATGAATAGAGAACAAAAAAAATATACATGCAACAACTCTAGTTTTCACCACATATGTAGCATGTGTAATGAAACGAGTGTTTTGTTTCATTATTCAAGAAATTAATATATTGTCTATCAATCTAATTATCCTTTTAGGTAGAATGTGTCTTTAAAAAAAACCATAGACAAGTCTTGTAAAAATACAAATGTTTGTGTCTTGTTTTGAATACCATGAACTCCAATAACCAACTTGTTAATTTTACTACTCAATACTTACCGGTGGCAATTAACCTAAAAGTGACATAGTCACATAAATTAGAGCCTACCCATGATTTAATATGTAATTAACATAATCAAACTGGAACTATGATGCAAAGGAATGACTAGATCGTGAATCCGATCCAAGGATGGAATCCAAAATATTTAAGACTTTTTTGATCCACATTGTGAATCATAAGCTTCCAACAACAGTGTTTGTATATCGCTCCACATAACAGGCATTCAGGTGGGGACACAAATATGGGCCAACTAATGAGGTCTCGAGTTGCTTTACATTTTAAATGTATTTAGGAATTAAAACTTACAAGAGGGGATTTGAGAAGGATGAATCAAGAAGGGCAGCTCTCACATTATCAAGGAAAGGAGACTTTTAAGGGGCCTCAAGAGTTTATAAGGGACATAACAGCATGTAATAAATAATATAATAATAGACTGCAAATTATGGGGATGTTCACTGCCATAAACCAACTATAATAGATTGTTGAAAAGCAAATAAGGATTCCTTGCATGAACTGCTATGCTTGAAAATTTGAGTAAGAATGAGGACACACTAAGCAAACAAAAGGTACCTGTTTCTTCTGCAATTCCTGGTTTTGTTCTTTTAGTTTTGCTACTTCAGCTTCCAACTCCATGGTGTAAGCCTGAAACAAATTAAAACAATATTGAAGAAAAAATCTTAATACCAGAGTAAGAAAATTAAGCAATATAAGGGTTCAGATTTCGTCTACTTTGATAAATAATTAAGTAACCAGGTAGTTTCTCCAATGTTATACTCACAGTCAACGTAGTAGTACTAAGTGTATAACCTGCATATGACATGGAATAACCATTACCATGTTCTGAAAAAGGCATCTACTTGATTCTTAATTATAGTTTATGCTTAGAAAAACTGAAAACCTGCTCTCTTAATTATGTGCCGACATTATTTTAGGTCGCTACACCATTATAGATGTCAACCTTTGAACATCAAAGCATAGTAAAGTTGCTGAGCATTAACAAGAGAATATCTGTATTGACTAAAACCTCCAGTTAGGTTACTAACGTTTTACAAGAAATCTTTCAATAGGAAGAGGGGAAAACTGCTCCTCTCAGAGATTCCAAAACTTAAGATGAAACAGTAGGTTGTTATGAAAGTAATGTCAATTAAGGTGAAAGCAGAAAGATCTAAGTGATAGGACACACAAATGCATGAAGTATGGCCTCTTAGAATGTATCATGTTCTGATTCAGACTGTGTAGACTATGTTGCAAGGTGCTTTTAAAAATAGAAGCATAAACTCATCAGATATTTACCAAAAAAAAATCTACAGTTACCAAGCATAACCTCACTACTATAACAAAGCATGAATTTTTCATTTCTTCATCCAAATTAAGCACAGGCAAAACAGAGAAGTGTCGGAAAAAAGAACCAAAACAGATAACAAATCATGCAATACATTCAAGCATCACCTAAGTTAAATAAAAGAGATGAAAGGAAAGATCACCTGCTTACGTGCGCGTGATCTCGCAGCAGACTCTCTATTCTTGATCATTCTCCTCTGCCTCCTCTCCACTACCTTCTCCACTGCCCCACCGCATTTCCTCCCCCTAAGCCCCCCAGAGAACATATATGGAACCGGGGACAGGGAGGACATGTTCCCATTGCCCTTGCTTAGCCCATCGGTCGACATCTGGTTCACCGGGGAACCCACAGCTGCAACTGTGACCCCAGCTCCCCCAACGCCCACCACCCCGGGCATCATGCCATTGTTCACACCGTGATCTCCAATCCCCATGATTCCACCCCCTCTCATCCCCTGTGGGTTCCCCAAATCAGCAGTATTTCCCAGAGGCAGAGGAGCTGCATATGGCCTCGTCCCAGTAGCCTGCATCGCTAAATTGGCACCGGAGCTGTTGGGAACTGTGTTTGTCACCACAGTCCCATTGCTCCGATCCATCTGAGGGAACCCGAGAGCAGGCCCAGTATAATTGTTTGAATTCAACTCTCCATAAAACACATTGCTGTTAGTATTGCTGCTGTTGTTACTGCTGTTACCAATCGGCCTTGGCGCCCCTGGCTGAGTTACGTCCTCTCTAACAACTCCAGCTCTCGCTAGAAATTCCTCGAGGGTCATCTCCCCGAGTGTCGGCTGCCGCTGCTGGTGGAGGCCCGTGCTGCCGCTCGACCCCTGGCCGCTCTCCCGGATGAAGTCCCTCCATACCTCGTCGACAGTCTTCTGGCTGAGAGTCCGGGGCAGCGTCAGCGAGCCCTGCCGCTGGAGGCCCATCCCGGCCACGCCGCCGTCGATGCCCCCGCCAGAGGCACCGCCGGCGCCGCCGAGTGCGGTGGCCATGGCCTGGCTCTCCTCGGCGGTCCAGATGTTCTTAAGGAACTCGTCCATGTTCATTGACCCGAAGTCCTTCCCGGGGCCGCCGAGCGTGCTCTGGAACTCGTCGAACGTCAGCGAGTATACGGACGGTTGCCGCGCCAGCGGCAGCTGCTCCGGCCCCGCCGCCGGCTGCCCGTCCGTCCCGTCCGACGACGATCCCATGTTCTTGAAATTCATCCTCGATCCCCTCTCCTCCGCTCTATAAAATCAGCAGATCCTTACTTACCCAACCACCCGATAGATGTACCCAAAAAAATATCCCCTGAATCACATCAAAATCCGCGAAAAGTAAAGTAAAATTCAGATCACCCGAGCAGAGCAGAGAATCTTTCTCCGACCACATGATCCAGGTTGAGTTAAATTAAGAGAAAAAAAAGAAACAATCATCACACCAAACTCAAACCCTAGCTCTTATCCATGGACTTAATCCACCCTCCACCTTCAACAGCTTACATGACAGAGAGGATTTGAAAAGCTACATATCTTGGAAATATTAGTTAAATTAACAGCTTCCAACACAGAGGTAAATTAGAAGCTAAGAGATCTTTATTGCCAAAAATGGAAAGGATATCAATTATGTTATCCCAAATACTTCGAAGATTGATTTTTTCCTTACGTTTTTTAAGAGTCGCGAGAGAGACCTGTGTTTTGGTGTTTAGTTGGGGGCGACCGCCTTGCGCTAGCTTGGCTTCCCGTATTGCTGCGGATCGATCGCGGCGTGGGAGAGGCCAGGTGTCGAGCTCGGGGGCAGCGATTTATGGGGGAAGGGGAGCACCCGAGAAAAAGTAGAATAATGCGGGGCGTGCAGCCGGGCACCGGCGACGTGGCGGATTCAGAGACCGCGAGCGGCTGTGATGTGACCTCGCAGCCAATGCGAGCGCTATAGATGGAGCGATCACGGCTGTCGGTCTGGCGTCCCGACAAACTTCTTGGATGATCGGATCTGCACTCTCAGTTTTTCATTCGCACCCGGATGACGGTGGGTGACGCGCGGATACATCGCAACGACGTCAGCAAATGAACGGAGAAAATGGATCGGAAATGGACACAAATATCATAGCTCCTGGTTCTTCGGTAGGACTGGCGGGTGTTTTAGCTGGTGATTTTGGTAAGGTATGTGAGTGTTGATTGGTGTCGGTTGATAGAATTTAATAATGCTTAGAGCAAGTTCACCACCGATGATTGGATCGCAAGTGCTTTGCTGCGAACCGGACCTAACTTTTTGCCGGTGACCCGGGCTGAGTGGTTAACGACAAAGGGCAAAACCATGCTGCACCATTTTATTCCTTGCTTTTTGTGTCTTTTTTTGCCTTTTCCCGGTAATTCATCCATAAGTTTGTTGCTTTGTTTTTGGCATAGGGAACTAGTAAAATTCACACAAGTTGATGCGATTTAGTAAGATTGAGTCATTCATCTAATGCCAGGTCAGCATAATTGTGAACAACAAATCAAGCAAAAAGGATAAAAATATTTAATATATGTTTGTAGCAAAAGTATTGGTTGTCAGGTGATTTTTATGTGAATTTGCAATCTTTGATTCCCGGAATTAAAGTTTGTTTTCTAGGAAAAAATCAAATTTTAACATGGCCAGGAATCAAAACTTCTTGAAAATTAAAAATTTAATGGGTCAGCGAGTGGAGGAAAAAAAAAGATGAAAAATGTGGACACATTTTAAGATTATATCATATGCAAAATATTAAATATATTGAGAGATAAATAAATTTATTGATTATGAGATATAATTTATACAAATTTAACATTCCTATTCTATACTCCTCAATAATAAATATGCAGCAATACCGTATATAGACCCTATAAGAGAAAAATAAAAAAAAAATATTATCATATAGAAATAGATAATTATATATGATACGCCTCAAAACTGACCATAGCTGATATGGTAATTCGACTAATAAGAGCTTGTCATGAAGCCTTCGACCAACCAGTCAAAGTTCGCCACATGGCCGACTCCAAAGATGCACGGAGAGTTGTTCAAACTTCAAACTCTTCCCTCAGTTGGCGATAGCTTGGCCACGATCGTAAATGGTTTTCATAACCATGTGATGAATATACAAGATGTGTGAAGAACTACATGCGTTGATCTTTGGGACGTGTAATTGGTTACCAAAATTGGTTGATTCGTACACTCGAGTTCCTCGGCAACGGGCACCGACTCTTACCTATATAAACCACTCCTAGGAGATCCTCCAAGCAACCACTCTCAAGCCCTTTTATGCCCTTTCATGCCACTCTGGCGGTCTCACAAAATCTTCATTGTTCCTTGAGAGTCTGTCTGACTTAAGCATTAAAAAGTCTCTCATCGGACACTCTCCAGTAAGAAGACTTCTCAGTCTTTATTGTTTCAGGTTGGATCCGACATTGGAGCAAAGCTTCGAGCATAGTCTCCGCCGTCCAACATTACCTTGAGAGTGACCGGCATCATAACCATCACTACCTGAGCACAGCAGCAACCACATCATCACCTTGAAGATGCATCAAGATCTTCAACTGACCTCCACAGTCTGAGCAATTGACAGTGTGAGCACTCTAGTAGCTCAGCTAGCTCGACACGTTAATCGGATCAATTTCCAGCAACAACAGATTGGCGCTAGAGGAAGGGTTCCTTATCCCACTATCAGAGGTGTCACCAAATGGCAAATAACTTGCAGCCATGAGATCTTGAAAAGCAAAAGCATCATTGTTAACTGCCCAGCAAAATGCACCCATAGAGTCCGATGGCTGTCCACAAAGTCCTGGAAGGGCTCTTGACGCGCTCGCAAAAATGTTTTCGCAAAACTAATCTCCCAAGTATAGGAGAATCGTAGAAGTAGTAAAATCTCGGGAGTCCGAGGTCGAATCCTCAGGGAACGAAATATATATTAGATTATTTAATATAATTTTAGATTAATTAATTCAATAAATTTGTGGATTAAGATGATGTTTTGATTTTCAGAAATTAAAATCGGGAGAACGATATAGCAACAAACAAAGTTCAATGAAATAAAGATGGTAGGGATCTGGAATCCCCCTTGATGATATTGCATCCAAGAAATAAACTCTATGGTTCTTGATTAAAAATGAATGGCAGGATAAATCTAATCATGGTATATATTTCATGAACATATGAACTCAATTTCTAAGCATTCGCCGTGCTTTCTACGTCTATGATGAATCAAATACTAAAGCAATCCATATATCAATAATCATAATCCATTAAAGAGCTATCTATGAAATAACTATGCATGGATCAAAAACATATCAGTAAATATAATTCATTCAAGGCAAAAGTTTAGAGTTTACTTCAAAGAGCAATACATCAAAGGTTCCTCCATCTCCCTCCCTAAGAAATTAGCCGGCCATAAACATAAAAGGAACTCCCCTGTTCCTCTTCCTTCTTTTTTTTTTTCTTTTTATTTTCGAAAATAGGGCATCCCCTGTTTCCCTTTCTCTTCTTTTTTTTTCGGATGGCAGATGCCCTCCTCTGTTTTTAAATGGGAAAGAATGAGCCCTCCAGCCCTAACCGAGAGAGCCTCATATAGTTCACAAACTCTAGGGCCAGCGATGTTCCCTGATCTCTCGCGGTGGAGATCAACGGACGGATGCTAATCCGGAAGAAAAGGACGGACACGGACGGGAGATGATCGCTGATGCTGAAATCACAGGATGTCGGGATCTTCGGACGCGGATGTGGTTGGACGTGGCTGTGGCGGATGGGTGCGAGGAGGATTGTTAGGAAGCACGGACACGAGTGATGCCTCACAGGATGCTGGAAACTCGGACGATTAGATCATCCAACGCTGAGAGCTGGACGCAGGAGATTCGCGGATGAGGCATAATCTGGGAGAAACTGGATGCTGGGATTTCGGTTGCTGTGAAGCTTGGGACGCGAACGGATGAACTCAGATGCAAAAGAAGCGGACGGAAGCTGGATCTTTGCTGGGATGAGGTGTGCGCTTGTGAGGATCTCGGACGTGGACGGCTGGGCAGCGAGTTGCTCGCGGAGGCTTGAATCTGGGCTCTGTTCTGCAGCTGGGAAGAGATGATGCTTCGCGGGAGGGAGCTAACAGCGGAAGAATGTGGAGATGGAGCCGGCTCGCGGACGGTTGAGCTTGGGCTCGTGGAAGAAGCAAACTCACGGGATAACGGCTGGGATGCCTCCCGCGTGACACGTGGAATATATGCTGGCTTGCAGATGCTTGGGCTTGTAGAAAAATAAAGCTGCGACGAAGTGGACCGCTGAACTTGACCTCCTTTTAGTGTGCAACCGGAGTCGACCCATGCGGTTGGCTGGTCACCTACAGTGATGCATCTTTTTGAACCCAATGTGTATTTTAGCTTTGATTTCCGATCACCTGCACCCTACAAAAATATAATATTAATGCAGCATTTTTATCATTTTTTTGTTAGCAATAATACTAATTTAAGTGATGTATAGATCGCACTTTTGTGCTCTCATCACACCCCCCAACTAGCTTATTGCTAGTCTCTAGCAATTAACGAGCAAATAATAAAATGAGAGTGCAAAAGGTATGGTTTAACCTATGACTTTTTATTGAAGCTAAAGACATAAAACTAAGATATGTACTCACTTTCGTAGGAATCACGATTGCACTTAGCACGTGCAACAAGCCGTTAAACCCCTAAGTTACCCTAGTGGACGAGTGTTGTCTCGTGAGGGTTTTCAGAGATGTTACCCACAAACATCATGAATGATATGACATGGAATTCTAATAAAAATAAATCCTAAGCTAATACACATGTAATTAATTGATATATATGTTTAAGCATGGCAACAATCAAAGCAAGGAAATATAACAATGTAGTGTGCATCAAATCGCATGACTTTCTCAGAGTACTAATACCTCCACCACAATCGAGCACCGCCTGAGTTTTAGGTGCACTACTCAAGTTCACAAGTGTTTTCTACAATTTGTTAGAACCTGATTCATCAAATTTTCAGAATATCACATGTTGTCTAAATTTGTCAAGAATGGTTCGCATATAAAGAAAGAGCTATCAATCCCAACTAAATAACCCGAGTACATAGAGGTCCAAAACAATGGAGTCAAACCAGTCATTACCACATGTCACTAGGTTCAGTCCGACCAACCCTATTCATGCTTATTTTTTTATTTCTCTTTTTTTTTTCAATACACATGACAACTATAGCTGTCCAACCCCATTGGCTCTAGTAAGGTCCATGTAGCGAGCTTTCAGCCGATGACCCCCGATCCAGTTAGCTCAAGACATTAGGTGAAACACCCGTCGGGCTTAATTACTCGAACCAAACTACACCACGAGGCCAGACTTGTCATCAGAAGAATTTTTTTTTTTAATTATCATGCAAGAAAAGAGATGGTAGACTGAACCATATAGATATTTTTATTTATATGTGACTGCATCGTGACTATAGTGTTGGGAACCCGTCCATGCCGCAGAAATTTCAAAAAAAATTCAGATGGCAGCGGAAGAGGCATGTGCGGGATCGACGTTCATCGCATGAACGTTGTTTCATGAACCATTCGTAGTTAGGCAAGGATTAAAAACTTTTAAAAGCATTAGAAGATCAGATCTTCACCTTGTGCGGGTAGATGATCACCGCAAATCTGAGTTCGTGGTTTTAGGAAGAGGGTTCGTGTTCGACCGATTCCTGTCTAACTAAAAATATGCTAAACAGATCGTTGTTAGAACCGACGAACAAAGTTTAAATTTAATTTACTCTTACCTGTTCTACTCGAAGAATAGTGGTTGTAGAGGTCGATCCACAGGGAGGCGATTGGAGTTGCTTAAAAATTAGAACGTTCACTCGGATTTGAAATCGATTTTTGAATGATAAAAGGAAAACATTATCTTGAGGATGTTGAATGATTCTCTGGACTACCGGAGAATGTTTTCTAATTGAAATTAACAGAAAGACAGTTACTTAAATTCGAAAAGCATTTATTTAATTAATCAAAGAAGAGTTTTTGCATAAATTAAAATGGATGAAAATAGTGCTTAGGGAGATTAAAGCCTGGAACATAGACTGCATGAAAGAAGATTTCATAAATTGCAACTAAAACGAGAATTTTTGAATGCATAAAACAAACTGCAGAAATTAAACTTAACCTAAAACATGAATTGCATAAAAGAAAAATTAATGGATTGCATTAAAAAATTTCATAAAAAGAAATGATCACAAAAAGTAAAAAGATTGAGGATCAGGCCTAATGCTTCTTTCTTCTACAGATAACAATAAAATAAAAATAAGTAATATCTTTTTTTTTTCTCTCCCACTCCCACGGTGGACTTCCAACATAAAATATTTTTTTTTATGTTCTTCTTCTTCCCAAGAACAGAGCACTGCTCTGTTTCTTCTTCTCAACACCCAGCCGACTCCTCCTTCCTTCTTCTTCTTTGGACCCGACCCCCAAAACCGAGCTCCCTCTTTCTCTTCCTCCTTCTCCTCTTATAGCTGCGGATGCACTTGATATGGAATCATGGGTCATCCGAGATGCTGGGAAGGACCAGGAAATGGTGGGCGTGCTCCGGACGGCTTCCTTCTTTGGCTACGGTCACGAGATCGCCGGACGCCTGATGCGGAAGGGAGGCACGGAGTTCCTTCTTCGGGCGCTGCTGGGATCACGGTGAAGGGGCTGGACGCGTTGATGGCGTGATCCGTGGGATGCTAGAGCGGCTGTGAGGTGTTGGGAACCCGCCCATGCCGCTGATATTTCAAAAATTAAATCAGATGGCAGCGGAATCGGCATGCACGGGTTCGACGTTCATCGCATGAACGTTGTTTCGAGACCTTTCGTAATTAGGTAAGAATAACTTTTAAAACTAATAGGAAGATCAAATCTTCACCTTGCGCGGGTAGATGATCACCGCAAATCTGAATTCGTGGTTTTGGAAGAGGGTTCGCTTGAAGCCGTTCAAACATCCGGCCTCTACGGGTATCCACACGAAGTAGAGGACCGATCAATGTTTCCTTGTCTCCCCGGGGTGCTAGCTCCCTTGCAGAGACTTCCTTTGATGGCTGATCTTCTCTCTTTCTTTCAACTCTTGAAAGTGCTTGAGAGGAGGAAGAAGAAGGATGAAGAAGAGGAAGAAGATGAGCCCCTACGCAGCCTTCTTCTGTTGCTTGCGTTGGATGAAGAAAGGGTAGAGGAGGAGGCCGCCAACACTTGGTGAGCTTCTACCCTTGCTTGCGGCTGCAACTAAAGAGAGGAAGAGGGTGGCCACGGCACAAGAGGAAGAGGATTCCTATGCCCTAGGGCGCCGGCCTCATGGTGCCTTTTATAGCCATCAAGGGCTCCTCCAAAGTAGGAGCCCTAGATGGTTTTCCAAAGAGAGAAGGGGGGCGCCGGCCCCTCTCTTCATGCCGCACACAAGGAGAGGAGGAGGGGCGTGATCCCTCTTTCTTGTGATGCCCTAATCCTCTTCCAAAGAGGATTGGGTGCCTCTCTTATGGTTTAATCCCAATCCAATTAGGATTAGCCAATTGGGTTCAATCTATGCTAGTCCTAATCCAACTAGGACTTGAATGAACCATGACTCAATTGAACTCTTCAATCCTAATCCAATTAGGAGTCATGTTGATTCATTAGATTATTAATTAATTTAGACTTAAGGAATCCTAATCCAATTAGGATTTGTTTAATTTTAGTCCTAATCCAATTAGGACTCTATTTGAATCCGAAGTCCTAATCTAATTAGAATTTCTAGGAATCCTACTCCAAGTAGGAATCCTATTTTAATTCAAAATTTCTAATCTCATTAGGATTGTAGGAATCCTATTCCAAGTAGGAATCCCAGTCCTACTCCAACTAGGATTCCCAGTCCTAATCCAATTAGGATTCTAGGAATCCTACCCGAAGTAGGACTCTTGTTTCAAGTCCAATTAATTAATTCCCTTGGTTCCTTCTTCAACTTCTTTATCAATCAAATTGATTACTTGTGATTCTTAATCACGATTTCAACCATCGGATCGGTCAATACTTCTAGTGTGTGTGACCCCATAGGTTCTATTCTGACTGGTAGTGAGATATATTGTGATCTCTATCTCAATATCATTGAAAACTCCTTTCAATAGGTTGGAACGATTCCAACTCAACTCATTAGGATTTATCGATCATCGAGATAATCCCTGTGAGTCCCGCCATCCACCAGTGACACCTAGCAGCATGTAGTGGCTACCCAGCAGAATAGAATGATGAACCTCTAGGTGCAGTTAACATGTGATACAATCCTACTATCGTGGATCCCTACAGAACGGAGGTCATGGACAACTCGTCAAACCCCATCGTCTGTCATATGTCAAGATTTATTCGACTTGAGTTCGATGGTGGAAAACTCTTTTTCCACTTTATATTACTGCCCTGGCCAAGGTCTTAGAACTCAGTCTAACAAATCACATAGGATCACTCCTCTTCTATCAAGGTCGATAGATTCCTTATAGGTGCATACCCTACTCCTACAGTGAACCTACTGCAGCCAATCTACACTGCATGGACCCATATGGCTAGAGACCATGTATGTGTGCAGTCAAACTACAATAACCTCACTGTGCGCAGCCGAAGCACCGCAGGTCAAAGGACCAGTCACACTACTGCAACATCAAGCAAGTCACTGACGAGTGGATAGACATCCAAGTGACTTCTTGTCTTGGTCACGCTCAGTACCCTTGTTCTCTAACAAGCACCTGCACTATCACTTCAGTGTCCCTACACTGTGGATTCAAGTCTCGTCCATCCAGAAGGAAAGTGATCTGTGCACTGATCGGATTGGTCACCGTCCTCGTGATGATCCATTGATCAGGAGCATTTAGAAATTAATCACCAATGATACATGGCTCAAATTTTCAACTCTTGAGAATATGTATCATCATCTTATTAATTCCTTGGACGATTCATAGACACATAAATAATATGAATGAAAAGATGCCTTTTATTTATTCAATAATAAACAGTCAAGTACAAAATTATGTCCCTAGAATCAACAATGTGTCAGCCAAATTGGCTTCTAGGGCATACATCTAACAATCTCCCACTTGCACTAAAGCCAATTGGTCATATATCTTAGGCCCATCTTCTCAAGGTGGGCTTCAGTCTTTTGCTAACTCAGCTGCTTAGTGAACGAGTCTGCCACGTTATCCGCGGAGTCTACTCTCTGCACCTCTACATCATAGTCGCGTATGAAATGGAAGCGCCGCTCTATGTGCTTGGACTTCTGATGAGACCATGGCTCCATAGCTAGTGCTATGGTGCCAATGTTATCGCAGTAAAGTGTTATGGCATCTAATGACATTACACCTAACTCTGCAATTAACTTTTAATCAGAAGGTTTCCACTGCACCCTTAGATACGGCTTAACATTCAGCTTCTAAGGTAGAATCTATAATGATCGGTTGTTTGGAACTCTTCCAATTTACTGAACCACAATTGCACATATTCTGATGTAGACTTTCTATCATCAATATGTGTGCATCCTTCTACCTTCAACTCTGATCTTCTCCCAAAGACCAAGAACATGTCCTTAGTTCTTCTCAAGTACTTAAGACTGTTCTTCACAGCTATCCAGTGCTTCTTGCCTGGATCCGACTGATATCTGCTTGTGACACTCACAGCAAGAGCTATATCAGGTTGTGCACACAGCATGGCATACATGAGGCTTCCTATTGCCGATGCATAGGGAATCTTGCTCATGTGTTGAATCTCTTCAGATGTGTTGGGGCACATCTTCTTGGAGAGATGAATTCCATGTCTTAGGGGTAAGAGACCCCTCTTGGAGTTTTCCATGCTGAACCTCTTCAGCACCTCCTCTATGTACATCTTCTGTGAAAGGTCAAGCATCCTTTTAGATCTATCTCTATAGACCTTTATTCCCAAAATATAGGATGCTTCCCCAAGGTCTTTCATGGAGAATTCTTTTTGACAACCAGACCTTAACCGAGGTTAGCATGGGAATATCATTCCCTATCAGGAGAATGTCATCTACGTACAGTACAAGAAAAACGACAGCACTCCCACTAACCTTTTTGAAAATACACGGTTCCTCTTCGTTTTTGATGAAATCAAACGTTTTGATTGCGTCATCGAAACGAGTGTTCCAACTCCGAGATGCTTGCTTTAGTCCATAGATGGACCTTTGCAGCTTGCAGACCTTGTGATCTCCATCACTGGAAGTGAAACCCAAAGGCTGTTCCATATAGATATCTTCATCAAGATATCCATTCAGGAAAGCAGTTTTCACATCCATCTGCCAGATTTCATAATCATGAAATGCTGCAATGGCAAGCAATGTTCGGATGGATTTTAGCATGGCTACAGGTGAAAAGGTCTCCTGATAGTCAATGCCTTCGCGCTGACTATACCCTTTCGCCACAAGCCTTGCCTTATAGGTCTCTACCTCTCCATCCGAACCTATCTTCCTTTTGTAGATCCATTTACATCCAATAGGTACAATACCTTCTGATGGATCTACTAAGGTCCAGACTTGGTTGGAATGCATGGAGTCTATCTCCGACTTCATAGCTTCCAGCCATTTCTCGGAATCGATATCAGATATCGCCTCGTTGTAGGTTTTGGGATCCTGTATGTGATCCCTATCTCCCACTAGGAACATTTCCTCGGTATCCTCTTCTAGTATATCTAAGTATCTATCGGGAGGATGGGAGACCCTACTAGATCTACGAGGTGGTCGAGGGACATCGTGTACTGGCTCTTTATGAATGGGTTCTATAGGATCCATGACTCGTTGCTTTTCAGAGACTTTCTCTTCAAGCTCAATTTTCCTCCCACTGCCTCTATCAAGGATAAACTGATTTTCCAAGAAGATGGCATGACGGCTCACAAACACATTGTGATCCTCTGAGACGTAAAAATTGTATCCTAATGACTCTTTAGGATATCCTATAAAACGAGCACTTATGGTCCTAGCCTCTAACTTGTCTGCCTGTAGTCTCTTGACGTGAGCTGGACATCCCCAAATCTTGAGATGACCAAGACTTGGTTTCTTACCATGCCATATCTCATACGGTGTGGTAGGAACGGATTTAGAGGGAACTCTATTCAATAAATAAATCGCTGTGAGTAAGGCATCTCCCCAAAGGAACATAGGTAAATCAGTGAAGCTCATCATGGACCTGACCATATCCAATAGGGTCCGATTCCTCCTCTCTGACACTCCGTTGAGTTGAGGTGTACCCGGAGGTGTCCATTGTGAGACTATGCCGTTTTCTTTGAGATAGTCCCGGAATTCCCCACTTAAGGTATTCTCCTCCTCGATCTGATCGAAGAGCCTTAAGAGGTTTTCCAGTTTGTTTTTCTACTTCATTCTTGAACTCTTTGAACTTTTCAAAAGACTCAGACTTGTGTCTCATAAGATACACATACCCATACCGTGAGTAATCATCGGTAAAGATAATGAAGTAAGAATAACGTCCCCTGGCTAGCACATCGAATGGGCCACATACATCTGTATGTACTAGGGCAAGTATTTCAGTGGTCCTCTCCCCATGTCCTACAAAGGGCAGTCTAGCCATTTTTCCTTGAAGACAGGACTCGCAAACTGGATATGACTCGGAAGTCAATGAGCCGAGAAGCCCATCTTTATCCATTTTGTTCATCCTATCCTCTCCAATATGGCCAAGTCTGAGGTGCCACAAATATCTTTGGTTTATCTCATCTCTGGATCTTTTGGATCCTTTGGCACTCACATCTTGCTCGGTAACATTCACAGATACATCCATATGTAAATGATAGAGACTGTCGATCATGAAACCACGTGCAACTATTTTATTTCTGAAATAAATAGAACAGCAGTCTTTGTCAAATGTAAAAACATGACCTTCCTGTGCTAGACATGAAACAGAAATCAAATTTCTGCTAGCAACAGGTACATAATAGCAGTCTCTAAGTATTAAACTAAATCCAAACGGTAGTCGCAGATGGTAGGTGCCCACAGCCACAGCAGCAACTTTTGCCCCGTTGCCAACTCGAAGGGTTACCGCACCTTCCGCCAGCCTTCTACTTTCCTTTAGACCCTGCATGGTAGTGCACAAATGAGCACTAGAACCAGAATCTATAACCCAACTAGAAGTAGAAGAAACCGTTAGATTAGTTTCAATTATGAGCAAGTCTATACCTTCTGAAGGTATGTCACCTTTCTTGTTCTTCAGGCTCTCGAGGTATGAAGGACAGTTTCTCTTCCAGTGGCCTTCGACATTGCAGTGGAAACATTTTCCTTTGTCGTTAGCCTTTTTCTTTTGAACTTCCTTCTTTAGCTTCTTGTCTTTCTTCTGCTTCTTAGCAGGCTTCTTTTTCTTCCAAGCAGACTTTCTCTTGGAACCAGAAGTCAACTCAGCAGCAAGGACATTGCCCCTTGAACCTTTCAAGGCTCCCTCAGCAGTTACCAACATGTTGATTAGTTCAGTCTTAGTGCATTCAATCTTATTCATGTGGTAGTTTACTATAAACTGTCCAAATGAATCAGGAAGTGACTGTAGGATCAAATCCACTTGTAATTCCTTGTGCATGTCCATACCGAGCTTCTCAAGCTCCTCTAGGTCCTTGATCATGGTCAGACCGTGATCATGGACAGACTGCCCCTCGCGCATCTTCGCTTTGAAGAGCCTCTTGGACACTTCAAAACGAGCTGTGCGACTCTGCTCACCATACATCTCTTGCAGGTGTGCCAGTATGTCCCTAGCAGTCTTTATATTTTCATGCTGGCATTGGAGTTCATTAGACATGGATGCCATCATATAGCATTTTACTCTAATGTCATCATCCAACCACTTTTTATGCATTTCACGCTGAACATCAGTAGGACGTGCTGGTAGTGTGGGGATATCTGAATCGAGTATGTAGCCTATCTTCTCACAGTCCAAAACTATTTTGAGATTTCTAAGCCAGTCTTTGTAATTGGTTCCGGTTAGTCGGTTGGTCTCAAGAATACGGGTCAAAGGGTTTGAAGCCGACATTGTATCTGCAGAGAGTAAAGATTCTAGTTAGACTTTTGTACTTGATCCTAATCTATTCTAAGGTCTTTTAGAACAAATGTAACTCCCACTATTTTCTCGAATCCCTCACACTCCCCTGGTAGGGAAACGAAAATCCCACACGACTAGGATTTCTAGTGGGTACTGCGGTCCCACCAATTTACATGCCACCTCACCTAACAGTTATTGGTGACACATAGATGGATGAGTGTACAACCCTTGTACAATGCTTCTCAAGCATGTTGCAGTGTAACTTGGTCTCTAAGCCATGAAGACCTCACCTAACAGTTATTGGTCCTATTTCTTAGTTAAGTCAGACACACCGTATAACCGTAGGAATAAAGTCGTCATTGGGTCCTTACCTAACAGTTATTGGTGCCCAACCCCACCTTTACCCTACAACATCTCATGTCTATAGAGAGGTCCAGTCCCCCGATGCAACTTGACCACTGTGTCCAGCCGAGACAAATCAACATCAGAAAGGCCTTAGCAGCTCTACTACAGTGGAAGACCTATTGACTTAATATTGGTTAATCAGGTCTTAGTGTTTGCAACTTGAGCCCTTCATAAGAGGTAATCGAACAATTGGCCAGGTAAGCAGGTGGGAGGCTCCCCTTACTCAGAGAGTAAGGTCCTAATTAAGTAACCACCTTTCATGCTTTTCTAGACACCAATTAGATCAATTAATCTAATATGACTTGCTCATGTCGGTTCACTCTCGACTTGATTGAGGAGGTTTTGATTTAGGTCTCAATTGGGTTTGCTACATCACATGTAAACCTATCTACCCGACTCGCATTCACATCTCATGCAAACGGTACATCACAGGCAGTTATAATCGCAGCATCAAATAAAGTTAAACTTTAAATAGGTGATGATCATGGATTCTAATTAGGTCGTATTACAAGCACATGCACATCAATCGATCAAGTGGTCTTCAACTCTTGAATTGGTTCTAAGCCTCCTTGATTCGATCCTTGATCAACTCTTGATCCCATCGCCATCAACCGCTTAGATCACCTTTCATCTCATGCCTTTGCTTCAACTTGATCGTTGATGTACATCACATCACAGAAATACAACCAGATGTAAAATAAAAATAAAAATAAATTACATCTCCTTTTAGGAGGCACGCAGGCCTCTCAAAACATCAAATAAGATGCATGCAAGCATCTGAAAAATTACATGACATTGCAGATCACATCGCAGGTCATTACATTTGATACCAAAAGGGTTTGAATCCTATGATCATCACCGTATGCAACAATTATAATTTTCAGATCTGAAAACTAACTGATTATATCATGACATAGGTCGCTGATCATGCTAATCATGATTCTAAACTTTGTAATCCCATTAACAATGCAATTAGAATCATCTTTTTATCACATAAAAATCAGCATGCAAAAATCAGCACCCCTGAAAAATCTGCATGCAGAATTTTTCAGCATGCATGATCATTCAATTTTCAGATCTAATAAGCCTTTAGATATTTAATTCTTACCTTAATCTACGAAACCTAGGCTCTGATACCACTGTTGGGAACCCGCCCATGCCGCTGATATTTCAAAAATTAAATCAGATGGCAGCGGAATCGGCATGCACGGGTTCGACGTTCATCGCATGAACGTTGTTTCGAGACCTTTCGTAATTAGGTAAGAATTAAAACTTTTAAAACTAATAGGAAGATCAAATCTTCACCTTGCGCGGGTAGATGATCACCGCAAATCTGAATTCGTGGTTTTGGAAGAGGGTTCGCTTGAAGCCGTTCAAACATCCGGCCTCTACGGGTATCCACACGAAGTGGAGGACCGATCAATGTTTCCTTGTCTCCCCGGGGTGCTAGCTCCCTTGCAGAGACTTCCTTTGATGGCTGATCTCCTCTCTTTCTTTCAACTCTTGAAAGTGCTTGAGAGGAGGAAGAAGAAGGATGAAGAAGAGGAAGAAGATGAGCCCCTACGCAGCCTTCTTCTGTTGCTTGCGTTGGATGAAGAAAGGGTAGAGGAGGAGGCCGCCAACACTTGGTGAGCTTCTACCCTTGCTTGCGGCTGCAACTAAAGAGAGGAAGAGGGTGGCCACGGCACAAGAGGAAGAGGATTCCTATGCCCTAGGGCGCCGGCCTCATGGTGCCTTTTATAGCCATCAAGGGCTCCTCCAAAGTAGGAGCCCTAGATGGTTTTCCAAAGAGAGAAGGGGGGCGCCGGCCCCTCTCTTCATGCCGCACACAAGGAGAGGAGGAGGGGCGTGATCCCTCCTTCTTGTGATGCCCTAATCCTCTTCCAAAGAGGATTGGGTGCCTCTCTTATGGTTTAATCCCAATCCAATTAGGATTAGCCAATTGGGTTCAATCTATGCTAGTCCTAATCCAACTAGGACTTGAATGAACCATGACTCAATTGAACTCTTCAATCCTAATCCAATTAGGAGTCATGTTGATTCATTAGATTATTAATTAATTTAGACTTAAGGAATCCTAATCCAATTAGGATTTATTTAATTTTAGTCCTAATCCAATTAGGACTCTATTTGAATCCGAAGTCCTAATCTAATTAGGATTTCTAGGAATCCTACTCCAAGTAGGAATCCTATTTTAATTCAAAATTTCTAATCTCATTAGGATTGTAGGAATCCTATTCCAAGTAGGAATCCCAGTCCTACTCCAACTAGGATTCCCAGTCCTAATCCAATTAGGATTCTAGGAATCCTACCCGAAGTAGGACTCTTGTTTCAAGTCCAATTAATTAATTCCCTTGGTTCCTTCTTCAACTTCTTTATCAATCAAATTGATTACTTGTGATTCTTAATCACGATTTCAACCATCGGATCGGTCAATACTTCTAGTGTGTGTGACCCCATAGGTTCTATTCTGACTGGTAGTGAGATATATTGTGATCTCTATCTCAATATCATTGAAAACTCCTTTCAATAGGTTGGAACGATTCCAACTCAACTCATTAGGATTTATCGATCATCGAGATAATCCCTGTGAGTCCCACCATCCACCAGTGACACCTAGCAGCATGTAGTGGCTACCCAGCAGAATGGAATGATGAACCTCTAGGTGCAGTTAACATGTGATACAATCCTACTATCGTGGGTCCCTACAGGACGGAGGTCATGGACAACTCGTCAAACCCCATCGTCTGTCATATGTCAAGATTTATTCGACTTGAGTTCGATGGTGGAAAACTCTTTTTCACTTTATATTACTGCCCTGGCCAAGGTCTTAGAACTCAGTCTAACAAATCACATAGGATCACTCCTCTTCTATCAAGGTCGATAGATTCCTTATAGGTGCATACCCTACTCTTACAGTGAACCTACTGCAGCCAATCTACACTGCATGGACCCATATGGCTAGAGACCATGTATGTGTGCAGTCAAACTACAATAACCTCACTGTGCGCAGCCGAAACACCGCAGGTCAAAGGACCAGTCACACTACTGCAACATTAAGCAAGTCACTGACGAGTGGATAGACATCCAAGTGACTTCTTGTCTTGGTCACGCTCAGTACCCTTGTTCTTTAACAAGCACCTGCACTATCACTTCAGTGTCCCTACACTGTGGACTCAAGTCTCGTCCATCCAGAAGGAAAGTGATCTGTGCACTGATCGGATTGGTCACCGTCCTCGTGATGATCCATTGATCAGGAACATTTAGAAATTAATCACCAATGATACATGGCTCAAATTTTCAACTCTTGAGAATATGTATCATCATCTTATTAATTCCTTGGACGATTCATAGACACATAAATAATATGAATGAAAAGATGCCTTTTATTTATTCAATAATAAACAGTCAAGTACAAAATTATGTCCCTAGAATCAACAATGTGTCAGCCAAATTGGCTTCTAGGGCATACATCTAACATGAGGCGCGATGCAGGGTCTCTCGAATCCGGAAGATGGGGATGCGGTGCGGGATCGCCTGATCATGGAAGAGGGGCTGGGATCGCCGGTGATTGCGGGGGATTTGGAGACGGGCAAGCTGGGAGTTGAAGTGGAAGGTGGCGACGGCTGGTGCTGATGGCGTGGAGGATTTGGAAGGGATGCCATGGGACCGCTGCTGGGATTTTCCTTGCTGGGAGGGAGATGAATGCGGAGGAGGAGGGGCTGATCCGAGGGTGCACAGAAGGAAGGCACGGATGGAGGGATCGGCTGGGAGGAACGTGGATCCGGGCGCTGGGAGGAGCCGATCACGGGATGCTTGCAGTCGGACGCGGGGATTACGGGATGCTGTGATCATGGCTTGAAATCGGAAGGGAGGAGACGCACGTGGGCGATGCTGGGAGGAGCGGATGCGGGCGGCTGAAGCTTGGATGCGGCTGCTTGCTGGCACGGTGGCTGGCACGACGCGGATGGAAGGTGGGGACGCGGATCCGGGCTACACTTGAAACGGGCGGAAGAGATGGGACGGATGCCACGGCTGGGATCACGGAAGAGGAAGGGTGCTGGCTGCGTTCGATCGGGCGCTTGGATCTCGCCATGGGTCATCTGCCGGTTTCTGCAATGGAATTGAATTTTGGAAGAAGATCTGGGCCTTTCTTTGCCCTCCTGAGAGGGAGCTGGGAGACACCAAGTTCCGTCCAATTAGTCATATGGATAATAATAAAAAAATAGTATGATATGAAATTTGGCTTGTAGACGGATGGACTGAGTTCGTCCCGGGTCATCTATTCTGACTGGAGGTCAATTTCAAGTCTTTCAAGTCATGGGTCACCTAGCACCTCATAGTTATGATATGGCCAAATTAGATTTTTCCAAAATTCTTTCCCAAAAGCACAGAAAAATTGGACCCGATTCGGACCCGACTCTGACTCGGACCCGACCCGATCTTCAACCGGGTCGGATCTGGGAAGGGATCCTTCTTTAGTCAAATTTGTACTTAATGTGCATTTTATTTCTAATTTATGAAAATCTGTGCCAGACCCAAATATAATATTAATCCAGTGAATTTATCATTATCGGTTAGCAATAATACTAATTTAGGTGACATGTAGGTCGCACTTTTGTGCTCTGATCACACCCCCCAACCAGCTTATTGCTAGTCTCTAGCAATTTAGTGTGACAGTGATAAAATGAGAGTGCAAAAGTTTTATTTATTATATATATATAAATATACATGAACTAAGATAAATACTCACTTTCGTAGAGCATTACGACTGCACTTAGCACGTGCAACAAGCCGTTAAACCCCTAGGTTACCCTAGTGGACGAGTGTTGTCTCGTACCCACAAACTTCAATCCCAAAATAAAATTTGGTTTGTGAAATGAAAGTTTAATTTCAAGTACATAACTGATAAGAATTTCAAAAGCACACAAGGTTTTAATTACTAAGTAGCCCAAATTCTAGGTTAGTATGCAATTTAAGTTGAAGTTATTAAGTTTTCTGCTAGGGAGTTGTAATACTTATTTATACTTGAGTGCTTAGTGATGTCTAGACCATGCACCAGCTAAGATTTCGGATCTCCAAAATATCGCTAATATTAGTAGTTTCCAAGAATTGGTCGGAAAAGACCTATTTGCTGATTCAAAATCATCTTATCTGCAGGATTTCGAGAGCTGTGGATGTTTAATTTAATACCTCATGGGCTTTATCTGTAATATTCCAGTTTACTCGAATTTTTACAACGACGGCTTTCACACTATTGTCTTTCTTAAGGTCAATATACATTTTTTTTTCATCATTTTTTTTTGTTTTTTGTTTTTTGTTTTTGTTTTTTTTTCATTAAAGAAAAATGATAATGTATATATTGTGCACTTTTACTCCTGTGATGATTCCTCCATGTAGCGAGCAATTAGTCGACAATTCTCACACCAGTTGGCATGAGGTGTCGGGCATCAAGACTCCCCTACGGACCTATGCTCGGGTTCCTCATCACAAGCCTGCTGACCTTTGACAATAGGTAGCCCTTTTCGATGTACCTGACTAAATCCACCAAATATTTTTTTTTTTTTTTGGATCAGAAAAAGATGATTCATCAGGATTCGAGGTTGCTACCATATTCTCAACACAATGTCGAGCCTATACCTTAGAAAATGCAGGCCAGATGTGTTGTGAAATTCAAAGCACTAATTAGCTTACAACTCACTAAAAGGAACTTAATAAAAAGAACTCACTTTGCACTACTTCCAACTAGTCATTGGGCTCTTAGATTTTATATACCTTGTGTATTGTAATTTTTTTTTTAAATTTCCAAAAATTTTTAATTTTTTTTTTATTTATTTTTATAAAATTCCAAATGCTTAAAAATACCCCCAAACCTAAATCTAACATTGTCCTCAATGTTAAAGAAAAATTAAAGCAGTAAGAGGACAGAGGAGAAGTTACCTGATATGGGTAGGTAAATTGAAAATTGGGGCAAAATCCTCCAAACCTGCATGTTAGTAATTTTTTTTTTTTATAGAAGATATTTATATGTTGGGTTGCCTCCCAAGAGCGCTAAGTTTTATGTCTTCAGCCAGACAAAATGTAAATCTCCTTTTTTTTCAACCATTATCTAAGAATGATTTTGGAGAAGTCCGATGAAGAACAGTCGGCTAATGACGATCTATGCTCATAAGGGAAACAGAACTAAGAGGCGCATGCTTGACTCCCTTCCTCTGAATGGGCAAGGTAAGCTTCTAAAGGGTCCTTATTATAAGTTTGTAAGAAAGTCTCCTGAACCAGACTTTCAATCATGTCAACTTCATTGATTTCTTTGTCGTCTGGTGGTTGTTTACTTATGTTGAAGACATTAAGCTCGACTTTCATGTTGCCAAAAGATAACTTCAGCATCCCATTTCGACAGTTGATCACAGCATTTGCTGTGGCTAAAAAAGGTCTACCTAAAATTATAGGTGTGTGACTGTCTGGATGTATTGCAGGTTCAGTCTCAAGGATAACGAAGTCCACAGGATAGTAAAACTCATTTACTTTTACTATTACATCCTCTACAATCCCCTTGGGGTACTTCACTGTCCTATCTGCTAAGGAAAGGGTAATATTTGTAGGCTTTAATTCCCCCAAACCTAATTTTTGGTACACATAGTAGGAAAGTAGGTTTACACTGGCTCCTAAATCTAATAGAGCTCTTTGGATGATCGTCTCTCCTATTTTTATTTCAATAGTTGGGCAACCAGGGTCTTTGAATTTCGGGGCAATCTGTTGTTGAATGAGAGATGAGGCTTGTGCAGCCATAACAGCTTGCCTAGGAATACTTATTTTTCTTTTGACCGTGGTGAGGTCTTTCAAGAATTTTGTATAGGATGGAATTTGTCTTATGGCATCGAAAAAAGGTATATTTATTTGAACAGTTTTAAAGACTTCCATGATTTCATCAAAGTTAGATTGTTTCTTGGAGTCTTGAAGTCTACTGGGAAAGGGAACCTTGGGTTTGTATGTTTCTATAGATTCTTCTCTTTTTTCGGGTTTGTCCTGTTCTTGACCCCTCTTCTGAATAGGGTTCTTATCGGATTAAGATTTATTTTCTTTTTCATTTTCAGAAAGTTGGACTTTATTGTCCACTTGCTTGCCAGACCTTAAAGTGGTAATTGCCTGGACTTCATAGGTCGGATTTCCATTAGAATTGATTTGATACTGACCTATTTGACCTTGATTTTGTTGTCTACTAGGGTTAGGCACTGGTTGACTAGGTAGTTCACCTTTCTTCCTATCCCCTAGAGAGTTAGCTATTTGGCTCAGACTAACCTCAAGTTTTGCAATTGCTTGCGCATGGAATTGGTTAGTCTGGGCTTGGGCTGTATTGGTCTGTTGTTGTTGCTTGATAAAATCTTGTTGTTGTTTCATCATATTAGCCATCATGGTTTCTAATTGTGAAGGTTGCTGTGGGATAGGGGCATTATAAGGCGGTACAGATGGAACCAAAGGTTGGTTCATTTGTGGTGGACCTATCCTGGGGAAGTTGTTCTGAAAACCTGGTGGACCACCTTGATGCTGAATAGGTTCATTTTGCTTATATGAGAAATTTGGGTGGAACTTATTATCAGGGTGGTAAACTGGGCTGAACGAGTTGGGAGTGGGCTTCTTAAAGGCACTATATGAATTTAGAGCATTTGCTTGCTCGGCCTTTATATTAGGCAGACTAGGGCAGCACTCCACTAGATGCTCAGAACTATTACACAAGATACATAAACTATGTGACTCGTGATCCACTTTCATGATGGGATTTAACTCTTTATATGAACTCGAGCTAGTGGAAACAGTGAAAGCATCAAACTTTTTGCTTAAGTTGTTCATTCCAGTCACCAGATTGGACATGACATTTTTGAGTTCTGGGTCTGCTTTCATTTCATAATTACCTGGTTTTCTAGACCCGAACTCATCTCTATTTACTTCCTCACCATAACTACTCCAATTTTGGGCGTTCTCGGCTAAGTCAACAAGAAATTCATAGGCTTGATCCGGAGTTTGGTCCATGAACCTACCTTTGTGCATGGACTCGATCATGTTTCTATGTGCCGGAGGTAGTCCTTTATAAAAGAAATGTACTAGATCAGCCTTGTCAAGCCCATGGTGCGGGCACTTGACCAAAAGATCATGGAATCTTTCCCAAAGTTGGGAAAATTCCTCCTCTGATTTTCCTCTAAAAGTTCTGATGGCATCTTTAATTTTTTCAGTTTTTACCATGGGATAGAACTTAGCCATGAACTTCCTAGATAGTTGTTTCCAAGATGTGATGGAATTTGAAGCAAGGGAATACAGCCATGCAGCGGCACGATCCTCTAGAGTCATGGGAAATAGCCTTAATTTAATACCTTCTTCATCTAAATTTTGATTTCTAAACGTTTGACAGATTGTCAAAAATTTGTTTAGATGAATGTAGGGTTGTTCACTCTCAAACCCATGAAACCTGGGTAACATGTTTATTGTTGCAGCCCGAATCTCGAATTAGGCTGCATTATTTATTGGCAATACTATACATGTAGGTGGACTAGCGGATGCAGGAGCGAATAATTCATTCAGGGTTCTAATATGTTCACCCATTGTAGAGATTGACGGTTGCTTTACAGTTCGCAGGTTATGATGAAAAGTTCTGTCAATCTCAGGATCAAATGGGGTTAACTTATCTCTTAATGACCTTCTACCATGCATACATTTTTCACAACTTAATTAGACTCAATTTTTTTTAAACGAAATCCTCAAAGATAAGAAGAAGGGCTAGACCAAGATGACCACAATCAACACCACACAACAATTTGATCTATTAGTCTTAGAACTAAGTGAGGTTTAGTAACTTCTTAAATCTAGTTGCACAGAGACTTATCAGGTTAAAAAAGTTCCTGAAATTCTCTCTAGATTAGACAGCTCCTAATCTCCTTTCAGATTAAGCTTGAGCTTACCAGTTAAGTGATCCAGTAACCAGTGACCAGGAAAGTCCCGGGGTGTGTGGTGGTGCCAGAAGGGATACACCAATACCACAATACCCGTAACAGTTCTCACTGTTGCAAAACTTTCCTAGACATCACCAATTATTAAATCCTCACTGGAGTGGCTTTCAGCCGCTTCTTTCCAAGAGCCTAATTGAGCTCGAAAACCCTAAGGCCAATGTCTAATTTGATTTTAATTTAATTTGGCTTAGGATAAGTATGCAAGGTGGTGATTTTTGGGCTAAGGACAGGTAATGACTTCCCGACCTTATGGGTTTTGCCCTTAAATTATTTTATGCAAATGCTTAATACTAAATGCAGCAAATAATCAATGTTTTTTTCAAAGTTTATGCAATGTCATTAGGTTGTATCGATTAAATGAGCAAGCAATTTTTTTTTTTACTTTTACTTTTTTTTTTTTAGCAATAACTTGAATGTAAACTAAACACAATCCTTATGCATCAGTCAATCTCCGAATGCCCATTGAATAAGCTCTGGAGATTACTCCGTGAGGAGCCCCAATAAAGGTATGATAACCTCGGAGGATTGCACCTTATCAATTACTAGCAAAAATAATATTTTTTTGAATTTTTTAATTTAATTAATTTTTTTTAACTTTTTTTTTAAATTTCAAATTTCGAATCACAGAATTCAAATTTTGAATTTAAATTTTTGAATTTTTGAATTTTTTTTTAAATTTTTTTTTTCAAATTTTTTTTAGAAAACTTTAATTTCGAATTTCAAATTTTAGAATTTAATAACTACAAAATTACTAACTGAAAATAATCAAAATAAGAAAAATTAATAAAAATAAAAACTTACTACCGGAGTGCGTTCACTCCGGGCATCCAAAATCCGATTTGATCTTCGTGATCGTTCTTGCTTCTCGATTTGCCTCCCCGGCAACGGTGCCAAAATTATGTTCGACCGATTCCTGTCTAACTAAAAATATGCTAAACAGATCATTGTTAGAACCGACGAACAAAGTTTAAATTTAATTTACTCTTACCTGTTCTACTCGAAGAATAGTGGTTGTAAGAGGTCGATCCACAGGGAGGCGATTGGAGTTGCTTAAAATTAGAACGTTCACTCGGATTTGAAATCGATTTTTGAATGATAAAAGAAAAACATTATCTTGAGGATGTTGAATGATTCCCTGGACTACCGGAGAATATTTTCTAATTGAAATTAACAGAAAGACAGTTACTTAAATTCGAAAAGCATTTATTTAATTAATCAAAGAAAAGTTTTTGCATAAATTAAAATGGATGAAAACAGTGCTTAGGGAGATTAAAGCCTGGAACATAGACTGCATGAAAGAAGATTTCATAAATTGCAACTAAAACGAGAATTTTTGAATGCATAAAACAAACTGCAGAAATTAAACTTAACCTAAAACATGAATTGCATAAAAGAAAAATTAATGGATTGCATTAAAAGATTTCATAAAAAGAAATGATCACAAAAAGTAAAAAGATTGAGGATCAGGCCTAATGCTTCTTTCTTCTACAGATAACAATAAAATAAAAATAAGTAATATCTTTTTTTTTTCTCTCCCAGTCCTACGGTGGACGTCCAACATAAAATATTTTTTTTTATGTTCTTCTTCTTCCCAAGAACAGAGCACTGCTCTGTTTCTTCTTCTCAACACCCAGCCGACTCCTCCTTCCTTCTTCTTCTTTGGACCCGACCCCCAAAACCGAGCTCCCTCTTCCTCTTCCTCCTTCTCCTCTTATAGCCGCGGATGCACTTGAAATGGAATCATGGGTCATCCGGGATGCTGGGAAGGACCAGGAAATGGTGGGCGTGCTCCGGACGGCTTCCTTCTTTGGCTACGGTCACGAGATCGCCGGACGCCTGATGCGGAAGGGAGGCACGGAGTTCCTTCTTCGGGTGCTGCTGGGATCACAGTGAAGGGGCTGGACGCGTTGATGGCGTGATCCGTGGGATGCTAGAGCGGCTGTGAGGCGCGATGCAGGGGCTCTCGAATTCGGAAGATGGGGATGCGGTGCGGGATCGCCTGATCATGGAAGAGGGGCTGGGATCGCCGGTGATTGCGGGGGATTTGGAGACAGGCGAGTTGGGAGTTGAAGTGGAAGGTGACGACGGCTGGTGCTGATGGCGTGGAGGATTTGGAAGGGATGCCATGGGACCGCTGCTGGGATTTTCCTTGCTGGGAGGGAGATGAATGCGGAGGAGGAGGGGCTGATCCGAGGGTGCACAGAAGGAAGGCACGGATGGAGGGATCGGCTGGGAGGAACGTGGATCCGGGCGCTGGGAGGAGCCGATCATGGGATGCTTGCAGTCGGACGCGGGGATTACGGGATGCTGTGATCACGGCTTGAAATCGGAAGGGAGGAGACGCACGTGGGCGATGCTGGGAGGAGCGGACGCAGGGAGGCTGAAGCTTGGACGCGGCTGCTTGCTGGCACGGTGGCTGGCACGACGCGGATGGAAGGTGGGGACGCGGATCCGGGCTGCACTTGAAACGGGCGGAAGAGATGGGACGGATGCCACGGCTGGGATCACGGAAGAGGAAGGGTGCTGGCTGCGTTCGATCGGGCGCTTGGATCTCGCCATGGGTCATGTGCCGGGTTCTGCAATGGAATTGAATTTTAGAAGAAGATCTGGGCCTTTCTTTGCCCTCCTGAGAGGGAGCTGGGAGACACCAAGTTCCGTCCAATTAGTCATATGGATAATAATAAAAAATAGTATGATATGAAATTTGGCTTGTAGACAGATGGACTGAGTTCGTCACGGGTCATCTATTCTGACTAGAGGTCAATTTCAAGTCTTTCAAGTCATGGGTCACCTAGCACCTCATAGTTATGATATGGCCAAATTAGATTTTTCCCAAAATTCTTTCCCAAAAGCATAGAAAAATTGGACCCAATTCGGACCCGACCCGATCTTCAACCGGGTCGGATCTGGGAAGGGATCCTTCTTTAGTCAAATTTGTACTTAATATGCATTTTATTTCTAATTTATGAAAATCTGTGCCAGACCCAAATATAATATTAATCCAGTGAATTTATCATTATCGGTTAGCAATAATACTAATTTAGGGGACATGTAGGTCGCACTTTTGTGCTCTCATCAGTTCGCTTGAAGCCGTTCAAGTGTCCGGCCTCTACGGGTATCCACACGAAGCAGAGATCCGATCAAAGCTCTCTAGTCTTTCCGGGGTGCTAGCTCCCTTGCAAAGACTTCTTTTGATGGCTGATTTCCTTCCTTTCAATCAACCCTTGATTGTGCTTGGGAGGAGGAAGAAGAAGGATGAAGATGGATGAAGATCCAATGCTTGCTTGCAGCCTTTTCCCTTGCTCACGTTGGAAACCAAGAGAGGGAAGAAAGGATGCCGCCAAGCCTCTTCTTTTCTTTCACCTTGCTTGCGGCTGAAACAAGGAGGGGGAGAGGGTGGCCACGGCACAAAGGAAGAGGGCTTCTATTGCTTAGGGCGCCGGCCCTTGCCTCCTCTTTTTATAGCCATCTAGGGCTCCTACAATCTAGGAGCCCTAGAGTTATTTCCTAAGAGGGGGCGCCGGCCCCCTCTCTTCATCCCCCACATGGAAAGGGGAGGGGCATACGCCCCTCCTCATGGTAAACCCTAATCCACATTAAGTAGGGTTTGGAATGCCCTAATGTGTTCAAGCCCTAATCCAATTAGGCTTAGCCCAAGGGTGAACCAATTTGGATCCAATCTAGGTAAGTCCTAATCCAATTAGAACTTAAATCAATTTTGACTCAATTGAACTCTTCAATCCTAATCCACTTAGGAGTCTTATTGATTCATTAGATTAATAATTAATTGTGACTTAAGAAACCCTAATCCAAATTAGGACATATTTAATTTTAGTCCTAATCCAATTAGGACTCTTATTTGAATTCGAAGTCCTAATCCAATTAGGACTTCTAGGAATCCTATTCCAAGTAGGAATCCAATTTTAATTCAAAACTCCTAATCTAATTAGGATTGTAGGAATCCTATTTCAAGTAGGAATCCCAGTCCTACTCCAATTAGGATTCCCAGTCCTAATCCAATTAGGACTCTAGGAATCCTATTCCAAGTAGGATTCGTGTTTTAAGTCCAATTAATCAATTTCCATTCCTTTTTCAACTTATTATCAATCGAATTGATTACTCGTGATTCATAATCACTTTTCAACCATCGAATCGATCAATACTTCTAGTGTGTGTGATCCCATAGGTTCTATTCTGACTGGTAGTGAGATATATTGCGATCTCTTATCACAATATCATTGAAAACTCCTTTCAATGGGTTGGAACGATTCCAACTCTACTCATTAGGGTTAATCGATCATCGAGATAATCCCTGTGAGTCCCACCATCCACCAGTGACACCTAGCAGCATGTAGTGGCTACCCAGCAGAATAGAATGATGAACCTCTAGGTGCAGTTAACGTGTGATACAGTCCTTCTATCGTGGATCCCTACAGGACGGAGGTCATGGACAACTCGTCAAACCCCATCGTCTGTCATATGTGAAGATTTATTCGACTTAAGTTCGAGAGTGGAGAACTCTTTCTCCACTGTGCAATCTGCCCCGGCCGAGGTCTTACGAACTCAGTCTTATAAATCACATAGGATCTCTCCTTTTCTATCAGGGTCGATAGATTCGTTGTAGATGCATACCCTACTCCTACAGTGAACCTACTGCAGCCAATCTACACTGCATGGACTCATATGGCTAGAGACCATGTATTTGTGCAGTCAAACTACAATAACCTCACTGTGAGTAGCCGAAGCATCGCAGGTCAAAGGACCAGTCACACTACTGCAACATCAAGCAAGTCACTGACGAGTGGATAGACATCCAAGTGACTTCTTGTATTGGTCACGCTCAGTACCCTTGTTCTTAACAAGCACCTGCACTATTACTTCAGTGTCACCACACTGTGGACTCGAGTCTCGTCTATCCATAAGGAAAGTAATCTGTGCACTGATCTCATCAGATCGATCACTGTCCTCGTGATGATCCATCGATCAAAAGCGTTCAGAAATTAATCACTAATGATACATGGCTCAAATTCTCAACTCTTGAGAATATGCATCATCATCTTATTAATTACTTGGACGATTCATAGACATAATAATAATATGAATGAAAAAGATACCTTTCATTTATTCAATAATAATAAAGTCAAGTACAAATTATGTCCTAGAATTAATAATGTGTCAGCCAAAATTGGCTTCTAGGGCATACATCTAACAATCTCCCACTTGCACTAAAGCCAATCAGTCATATATCTTGGTCCCATCTTCTCAAGGTGGACTTCAGTCTTTTGATGACTTAGCTGTTTAGTAAACGGGTCTGCCACGTTGTCCGCGGAGTCTACTCTCTGCACTTCGACATACTTCTTCTCAACATAGTCGCGTATGAGATGGAAGCGCCGCTCTATATGTTTGGACTTCTGATGAGACCTTGGCTCCTTAGCAAGAGCTATGGCGCCATTATTATCGCAGTAGAGTGTTATGGCTTCTGACGACATTACATCCAATTCCGCAATAAATTTTTTGAACCAGAAGCCTTCCTTAGCAGCTTCAGAGGCGGCGATGTATTCAGCTTCCATAGTAGAATCAGCAATGATCGGTTGTTTAGAACTCTTCCAATTCATCGTACCACCATTGCATAAGAACACATATCCAGATGTTGACTTTCTATCATCGACATCAGTCATGAAGTCTGAATCTGTGTACCCTTTTACCTTTAACTCTGATGATCCTCCAAAGACTAAGAATAAATTTTTAGTTCTTCTCAAGTACTTAAGAATATTCTTCACAGCTGTCCAGTGTTCTTCACCTGGATTCGACTGATATCTGCTTGTGACACTCACAGCAAGAGCTATATCAGGTCGTGTACATAGCATGGCATACATGAGGCTCCCTATTGCCGATGCATAAGGGATCTTGCTCATGCGTTGAATCTCTTCAGATGTGTTGGGGCACATCTTCTTGGAGAGATGAATTCCATGTCTTAGGGGTAAGAGACCCCTTTTAGAGTTTTCCATGCTGAACCTTTTCAGCACTTCCTCTATGTACATCTTCTGTGATAGGCCAAGCATCCTTTTAGATCTATCTCTATAGACCTTAATTCCCAAAATATAGGATGCTTCCCCAAGATCTTTCATGGAGAATTCTTTTGACAACCAGACCTTGACCGAGGTTAGCATGGGAATATCATTCCCTATTAGGAGGATGTCGTCCACGTACAGTACGAGAAATACGACAGCGCTCCCACTAACCTTTTTGTAAACACACGGTTCCTCTTCGTTTTTGATGAAATCAAACGTTTTGATTGCGTCATCGAAATGAGTGTTCCAACTCCGAGATGCTTGTTTTAGTCCATAAATGGACCTTTGCAGCTTGCAGACCTTGTGATCTCCATCACTGGAAGTGAAACCCAGAGGCTGTTCCATATAGATATCTTCTTCAAGATATCCATTTAGGAAAGCAGTTTTCACATCCATCTGCCAGATTTCATAATCATGAAATGCTGCAATGGCAAGCAATGTTCGGATGAATTTCAGCATGGCTACAGGTGAAAAGGTCTCCTGATAGTCAATGCCTTCGCGTTGACTATATCCTTTCGCCACCAGTCTTGCTTTATAGGTCTCTACCTTTCCATCCGAACCTATCTTTCTTTTGTAGATCCATTTACATCCAATAGGTACAATACCTTCTGGTGGATCTACTAATATCCAGACTTGGTTGGAATGCATGAAGTCTAATTCTGACTTCATAGCTTCTAACCATTTCTCGGAATCGATATCAGATATCGCCTCGTTGTAGGTTTTGGGATCCTGTATGTGATCCCTATCTCCCACTAGGAACATTTCCTCGGTATCCTCTTCTAGTATACCTAAGTATCTATCGGGAGGATGGGAGACCCTACTTGATCTGCGAGGTAGTTGAGGGACATCGTGTACTGGCTCTGTATTAATGGGTTCGATAGGATCCATGACTCGTTGCTTTTTAGAGATTTTCTCTTCAAGCTCAATTTTCCTCCCACTACCTCTGTCAAGGATAAACTGATTTTCCAAGAAGATGGCATGACGGCTCACAAACACATTGTGATCCTCTGAGATGTAAAAAATTGTATTCTAATGACTCTTTAGGATATCCTATAAAACGAGCACTTATGGTCCTAGCCTCTAGTTTGTCCGCTGTAGTCTTTTGACATGGGCCGGACATCCCCAAATCTTGAGATGACCAAGACTTGGTTTCTTCCCATGCCATATCTCATACGGTGTGGTAAGAACGGATTTAGAGGGAACCCTATTCAGTAGATATACTGTGGTAAGTAAGGCATCTCCCCAAAGAAACATCGGTAGATCAGTGAAGCTCATCATGGACCAGACCATATTCAATAGAGTCCGATTTCTCCTCTCTGAGACCTCATTGAGTTGAGGTGTACCCGGAGGAGTCCATTGTGAGACTATGCCATTGTCCTTGAGATAGTCCCGGAATTCTCCACTAAGGTATTCTCCTCCTTGATCTGATCGAAGAGCCTTAAGGGGTTTTCCAGTTTGTTTTTCTACTTCATTTCTGAACTCTTTGAACTTTTCGAAAGATTCAGATTTGTGTCTCATAAGATACACATACCCATACCGTGAATAATCATCGGTAAAGGTAATGAAGTATGAATAACGTCCCCTGGCTAGCACATCGAATGGGCCACATACATCTGTATGTACCCGGGTAAGTATTTCAGTGGTCCTCTCCCCATGTCCTACAAAGGGCAATCTGGCCATTTTTTCTTGAAGACAGGACTCGCAAACTGGATATGACTCGGAAGTCAATGGGCCAAGAGGCCCATCTTTATCCATTTTGTTCTTTCTATCCTCTTCAATATGGCCAAGCCTGAGGTGCCACAAATACTTTTGGTTTATCTCATCCCTGGATCTTTTGGATCCTTTGGCACTCACTTCTTGCTCAGACACATTTATAGATACATCCATATGCAAATGATAGAGACTGCCAATCATAAAACTACGTGCGACTATTTTATTTCTGAAATAAATAGAGCAGCAGTCTTTGTCAAATGTGAAAATATGACCTTCTTCTGCTAGACATGAAACAGAAATCAAATTTCTGCTAGCAGCAGGTACATAATAGCAGTCTCTAAGTAATAAACTAAAACCAGACGGTAGTCGCAGATGGTAAGTGCCCACAGCTACAGCAGCAACTTTTGCCCCGTTGCCAACCCGAAGGGTTACCGCACCTTCCGCCAGCCTTCTACTTTCCTTTAGACCCTGCATGGTAGTGCACAGATGAGCACTAGAACCAGAATCTATAACCCAACTAGAAGTAGAAGAAACCGTTAGATTAGTTTCAATTATGAGCAAGTCTATAGCTTCTGAAGGTGTGTCACCTTTCTTGTTCTTCAGGCTCTCGAGGTATGAAGGACAGTTTCTCTTCCAGTGGCCGTCGACATTGCAGTGGAAACATTTTCCTTTGTCATTAGCCTTTTTCTTTTGAACTTCCTTCTTTGGCTTTTTGTCTTTCTTCTGCTTCTTAGCAGGCTTCTTTTTCTTCCAAGCAGACTTTCTCTTGGAATCAGAAGTCAACTCAGCAGCAAGGACATTGCCCCTTGAACCTTTCAAGGCTTCCTCAGCAGTTACCAACATGTTGATCAGTTCAGTCTTAGTGCATTCAATCTTATTCATGTGGTAGTTTACTATAAACTGACCAAATGAATCAGAAAGTGACTGTAGGATCAAATCCACTTGCAATTCCTTGTGCATGTTCATTCCGAGCTTCTCAAGCTCCTCTAGGTCCTTGATCATAGTCAGACCCTAATCATGGACGGACTGCCCTTCGCGCATCTTTGTCTTGAAGAGCCTCTTGGACACTTCAAAACGAGCTGTGCGACTCTGCTCACCATACAACTCTTGCAGGTGTGCTAGTATGTCCCTAGCAGTCTTGAGAATTTCATGCTGGCATTGTAGTTCATTGGACATGGATGCCATGATATAGCACTTGACCCTAGTGTCATCGTCTGTCCACTTCTCATGCGTCGTACGCTGATCAGCGGTCGGACGTGCTGGTAATGCAGGGATGTCTGAATCGAGTATGTAGCCTATTTTCTCACAGCTCAAAACAATTTTGAGATTTCTAAGCCAGTCCTTGTAATTTGTACCGGTCAATCGGTTGGTCTCAAGAATACGGGTCAAAGGGTTTGAGGCTGACATTATGATCTGCAGAGAGTAAAGATTCTAGTTAGACTTTTGTACTTGATTCTTAATCTGTTCTAAGGACTTTTAGAACGAATGTACCTCCCACTATTTTCTCGAATTCCTCACACTCCCCTGGTAGGAAAACGGAAATCCTACACGACTAGGGTTTCTAGTGGGTACTGCGGTTCCACCGATTTACATGCCACCTCACCTAACAGTTATTGATGACACATAAATTGATGAATGTACAACTCTTGTACAATGCTTCTCAAGCATGTTGCAGTGCTTCTTGGTCTCTAAGCCATGAAGACCTCACCTAATAGTTATTGGTCCCATTTCTTAGTTAAGTCTGACCCACCGTATAACCATAGGAATAAAGTCGTCATTGGGTCCTCACCTAACAGTTATTGGTGCCCAACCCCACCTTTACCCTACAACATTTCATGTCTATAGAGAGGTCGAGCCTCCCGATGCAACTTGTCCACTGTGTCCAGCCGAGACAAATCAACATCAGAAAGACCTTAGCACCTCTACTACAGTGGAAGACCTATTGACTTAATATTGGTTAATCAGGTCTTAGTGTTTGCAACTTGAGCTCTTCATAAGAGGTAATCAAACAATTGGCCAGGTAAGCAGGTGGGAGGCTCCCCTTACTCAGAGAGTAAGGTCCTAATTAAGTAACCACCTTTCATGCTTTCCTAGACACCAATTAGATCAATTAATCTAATATGACTTGCTCATGTCGGTTCACTCTCGACTTGATTGAGGAGGTTTTAGTTTAGGTCTCATTGGGTTTGTTACATCACATGTAAACCTATCTACCCCGCTCTCATTCACATCACATGCAAATGGCACATCGCAGGCAGTTATAATCGCAGCATCAAATAAAGCTAAACTTTAAATAGGTGATGATCATGGATTCTAATTAGGTCATATTACAAGCACATGCACGTCAATCGATCAATTGGTCTTCAACTCTTGAATTGGTTCCAAGCCTCCTTGATTCGATCCTTGATCAACTCTTGATCCAATCGCCATCAACCGCTTAGATCGCCGTTCATTTTATGCCTTGTCTTCAACTTGATCGTTGACATACATCACATCACAGAAATATAACCAGATATAAAATAAAAATAATAACAAATTACATCCCCTTTTAGGAGGCACGCAGGCCTCTCAAAATATCAAATAAGATGCATGCAAGCATCTGAAAAATTACATGACATTACAGATCACATCGCAGGTCATTACATTTGATACCAAAAGGGTTTGAATCCTATGATCATCACCACATGCAGCAATTATAATTTTCAGATCTGAAATCTAATTGATTATCTCATGACATAGGTTGCTGATCATGCTAATCATGATTCTAAACTTTGTAATCCCATTAATAATGCAATTAGAATCATCCTTTTATCACATAAATATCAGCATGCAAAAATCAGCACCCTAGAAAAAATCTGCATGCAGAAAATTTTCAGCATGCATAATCATTTAAATTTCAGATCTAATAAGCCTATTAATAATTAATCCTTACCTTAATCTACGATGCCTAGGCTCTGATACCACTGTTGGGAATCCGCCCATGCCGCAGAAATTTCAAAAAAAATTCAGATGGCAGCGGAAGAGGCATGTGCGGGATCGACGTTCATCGCATGAACGTTGTTTCATGAACCGTTCGTAGTTAGGCAAGGATTAAAAACTTTTAAAAGCATTAGAAGATCAGATCTTCACCTTGTGCGGGTAGATGATCACCGCAAATCTGAGTTCGTGGTTTTAGGAAGAGGGTTCGCTTGAAGCCGTTCAAGTGTCTGGCCTCTACGGGTATCCACACGAAGCAGAGATCCGATCAAAGCTCTCTAGTCTTTCCGGGGTGCTAGCTCCCTTGCAAAGACTTCTTTTGATGGCTGATTTCCTCCCTTTCAATCAACCCTTGATTGTGCTTGGGAGGAGGAAGAAGAAGGATGAAGATGGATGAAGATCCAATGCTTGCTTGCAGCCTTTTTCCTTGCTCACGTTGGAAACCAAGAGAGGGAAGAAAGGATGCCGCCAAGCCTCTTCTTTTCTTTCACCTTGCTTGCGGCTGAAACAAGGAGGGGGAGAGGGTGGCCACGGCACAAAGGAAGAGGGCTTCTATTGCTTAGGGCGCCGGCCCTTGCCTCCTCTTTTTATAGCCATCTAGGGCTCCTACAATCTAGGAGCCCTAGAGTTATTTCCTAAGAGGGGGCGCCGGCCCCCTCTCTTCATCCCTCACCACATGGAAAGGGGAGGGGCATACGCCCCTCCTCATGGTAAACCCTAATCCACATTAAGTAGGGTTTGGAATGCCTTAATGTGGTCAAGCCCTAATCCAATTAGGCTTAGCCCAAGGGTGAACCAATTTGGATCCAATCTAGGTAAGTCCTAATCTAATTAGAACTTAAATCAATTTTGACTCAATTGAACTCTTCAATCCTAATCCAATTAGGAGTCTTATTGATTCATTAGATTAATAATTAATTGTGACTTAAGAAATCCTAATCCAAATTAGGACATATTTAATTTTAGTCCTAATCCAATTAGGACTCTTATTTGAATTCGAAGTCCTAATCCAATTAGGACTTCTAGGAATTCTATTCCAAGTAGGAATCCAATTTTAATTCAAAACTCCTAATCTAATTAGGATTGTAGGAATTCTATTTCAAGTAGGAATCTCAGTCCTACTCTAATTAGGATTCCCAGTCCTAATCCAATTAGGACTCTAGGAATCCTATTCCAAGTAGGATTCATGTTTTAAGTCCAATTAATCAATTCCCATTTCTTTTTCAACTTATTATCAATCGAATTGATTACTCGTGATTCATAATCACTTTTCAACCATCGGATCGGTCAATACTTCTAGTGTGTGTGACCCCATAGGTTCTATTCTGACTGGTAGTGAGATATATTGCGATCTCTTATCACAATATCATTGAAAACTCCTTTCAATGGGTTGGAACGATTCCAACTCTACTCATTAGGGTTAATCGATCATCGAGATAATCCCTGTGAGTCCCACCATCCACCAGTGACACCTAGCAGCATGTAGTGGCTATCCAGCAGAATAGAATGATGAACCTCTAGGTGCAGTTAACGTGTGATACAGTCCTTCTATCGTGGATCCCTACAGGATGGAGGTCATGGACAACTCGTCAAACCCCCATCGTCTGTCATATGTGAAGATTTATTCGACTTAAGTTCGAGAGTGGAGAACTCTTTCTCCACTGTGCAATCTGCCCCGGCCGAGGTCTTACAAACTCAGTCTTATAAATCACATAGGATCTCTCCTTTTCTATCAAGGTCGATAGATTCCTTGTAGATGCATACTCTACTCCTACAGTGAATCTACTGCAGCCAATCTACACTGCGTGGACCCATATGGCTAGAGACCATGTATTTGTGCAGTCAAACTACAATAACCTCACTGTGAGTAGCCGAAGCATCGCAGGTCAAAGGACCAGTCACACTGCTGCAACATCAAGCAAGTCACTGACGAGTGGATAGACATCCAAGTGACTTCTTGTATTGGTCACGCTCAGTACCCTTGTTCTTAACAAGCACCTACACTATTACTTCAGTGTCACCACACTGTGGACTCGAGTCTTGTCCATCCATAAGAAAAGTAATCTGTGCACTGATCTCATCGGATCGATCACCGTCCTCGTGATGATCCATCGATCAGGAGCGTTCAAAAATTAATCACTAATGATACATGGCTCAAATTCTCAACTCTTGAGAATATGCATCATCATCTTATTAATTCCTTGGACGATTCATAGACACAATAATAATATGAATGAAAAAGATGCCTTTCATTTATTCAATAATAATAAAGTCAAGTACAAATTATGTACTAGAATTAATAATGTGTCAGCCAAAATTGGCTTCTAGGGCATACATCTAACATATAGCTCAACCAAGGTCGGATCATAAGGCATTTAAGTAATCTAGCCGAGATATTCAACCTCTATCTTTATGTGAAAACCAAATCATGAACCTTATGGTACGAACAAGGATACTCGTACTTCTTTTACAAATAAGGCTAACAAAAATGCAGTTAACAAATGTGAACTCCTGAGGCCTTTCTATTGTCATTAAGTACACGTGTGGGGATCTAATAATAGGTCTCTGAGCAGTCATAGTATGCATGTGTTCCTTACCTTAATAGTTGCACAAAATCAATATGAAAATACATGTGCATTTACTCAGAAAAGAAAGTAATAGAATAAATTAAATGCAAAAACAAGTTTTTGTTTTTTTTTGTTTTTTTTTGCAAAATATTTCCCTCCCCCCAACTTAAACATTGCATTGTCCTCAATGTAAAAGATGCAAGAAAACTATATATGAGAGACAATAGAGAAAATAATAGAGAGAAGAAGAATACCTTGAGCTGTTGATTTTCAGAAAAGAAGACCTACAAAATAAGAAGAAAACTAGAAATAAAAGAAAAAAAATTAAATTCTAACTAATATACACATACCTTGGCCGTCATGCTCAGTCGTAAGAAGGCTCCCCCAAGGAAAAGGAGTCCTCTTCATCTGCAAAATTCTGAAGAAAAGGTTTTAATCTGTGTCCATTTACCTTAAAAATTGTGCCATCCTGTGGATTCTCAATCTCAACTACCCCGTATGGAAAAATAGTTTTTACAATGAAAGGACCTGTCCATCTTGATCGTAACTTTCCAGAAAACAGATGTAAGCGAGAGTCATAACAAAGATTGTGCAGGTTTAAAAGATTTTCTTAGAATTGATTTATCATGCCTAATTTTCATTCATTCTTTACAAAGTCTAGCATTGTCATACGCATCCCGACGAATTTTATTCAATTCACTTAATTGTATTTTTCTAGCTAAACCAGCATCTGACAGTTCAAAGTTTAATTTTTTAATGGCCCAATACGATTTATGCTCTATTTCAACAGGTAGATGACATGCTTTTCCATAGACTAGCCGATACGGGGACATACCAAGAATAGTTTTATAAGCAGTACGGTAAGCCCACAATGCATCAGAAAGTTTTAAAGACCAGCCTTTGCGTGATGGATTCACCGTTTTCTCTAAAATTCGTTTAATCTCCCGATTGGCTAACTCTACTTGGCCACTAGTCTGCGGGTGATAAGGAGTTGCAATTCTATGGGTGATACCATACTTTCGTAACAGGATCTCAAAAGGCTTATTACAAAAATGTTTTCCCCCATCACTAATTATAACCTTAGGCATCCCAAACCTAGAAAATATGTTTTCTTTAAGAAATTTTAAAACTGGTTTGTGGTCATTTGTTCGACAAGACACAGCTTCTACCCATTTGGATACATATTCTACACCCACTAAAATGTACTCATATCCAAAAGACGGTGGGAATGGGCCCATAAAATCGATGCCCCACATGTCAAAAATTTCAATAGCAGTAATGGGCTGAAGAGGCATCATTTGCCTACGAGTTAGACTTCCAACACGTTGACATGGGTCACATGTCCTACAGAACTCGTGGGCATCTTTAAATAGTGTAGGCCAATAAAAACCACATTGCAACACCTTAGCTGCCGTTTTCTTAGATGCGAAGTGTCCTCCGCAAGCACTGGCATGACAAAAAGAGAGTACACTTTGTATCTCATGATCCGGAATGCATCTTCTAAAGATTTGATCATTGCAATACTTGAACAAATAGGGGGCATCATAATAATAATTTCTTACTTCATGCAAGAAATTATTCTTATCATTCGATCCCCAATGCTCCGACATCCGGTTCGTGACAAGAAAGTTTACAATATCAGCATACCATGGCATAGTAGAAAGTGCAAACAATTGCTCTTCAGGGAACGAGTCCTTGATGGGCAACTGTGGCACCGAATCATTAAAAACTAGCCGTGATAAATGGTCAGCAACTACATTTTCTACTCCCTTTTTATCTTTGATAGTGATGTCAAATTCTTGGAGTATAAGTATCCATTGTATTAAGCGTGGTTTGGCCTCTTTCTTATCCAGTAAATATTTTAGCACTGCATGATCTGTAAAGATAACAATAAGAGCACCAAGGATATAAGAGCGAAATTTGTCTAATGCAAATACTACTGCAAGCAATTCCTTCTCGGTGGTGGTGTAATTCATTTGAGCATCATTTAAGATTTTGCTTGCATAGTAGATGACATATGGCTTATTATCCTTGCGTTGTCCTAGGACAGCTCCTATCGCATAGTCACTAGCATCGCACATGATCTCAAAAGGTAATGACCAATCAGGTGGTCGCACGATGGGTGCAGTGCTAAGCATAGCCTTCAATTTTTCGAATGCCTCTTGACATGTTTCAGTCCAATTGAACGGTGTATCAAGGGATAGGAGGTTACATAATGGTCGGGCTATGACACTAAAGTCCTTGATGAACCTCCTATAAAATCCTGCGTGACCCAAAAATGATCTAACATCTCTAATCGTTTTGGGTGCAGGTAACTTGGCGATTAAGTCAATCTTGGCTCTATCAACTTCCATGCCCTTCGATGAAACAATATGTCCTAGGACAATTCCCTTTGGCACCATAAAGTGGCATTTCTCCCAATTTAGTATCAGATTCTTTTCCATGCATCGAGCTAAGACTGCTTGTAAATGTAATAAACAATCATCAAAAGAATCGCCAAAAATAGAGAAATCATCCATAAACACTTCTAAAAATTTTTCGTTTATTTCTTCAAAAATGCTGAGCATACACCTTTGGAATGTTGCAGGTGCATTACACAACCCGAATGGCATCTGACGGAAAGCGAATGTGCCAAAAGGACAAGTGAAGGTAGTCTTCTCTTGATCCTCAGGTGAAATTTCGATTTGGTAGTACCCGGAATAGCCATCGAGAAAACAATAGAATTTGTGTCCTGCAACTCTTTCCAAAACTTGGTCTAAGAAGGGTAGGGGAAAGTGATCCTTCCTAGTGACTAAATTCAATTTTCGGTAGTCAACACACATGCGCCAACTCGTCGGAACACGAGTTGGGACTAGTTCACCCTGCTCATTTTTGACTACCGTCAGACCCGCTTTCTTGGGAACAACTTGAGTAGGACCCACCCACTTGCTATCGAAAATCGGGAAAATAATACCCACATCGAGCAACTTGAGGACTTCTGCTTTAACCACATCTCTCATCGTAGGATTCAACCTGCATTGCATTTGCCTTGTGCTTTTGGCATTGTCCTCCAAATATATCCGGTGCGTACAAATTAAAGGGCTAATCCCCTTCAAGTCGGCAATAGACCATCCTAAAGCTCCTTTATGATTCTTTAGAACACCAAGTAATTTTCTTTCTTGGGCATGATTAAGATCAGATGAGATGATTATAGGGAAAGTGTCCTCGGGTCCAAGAAAGGCATACTTGAGTTCCTTCGGTAAAGGTTTCAACTCGAGCTTAGGTGCTTGTTCATGGGATGGTACTATCTTTGCTTCTCGAGATGGCAACTGTTCAAATTCCTCTATTCTCGGTCTCCACCCATTGACCATCATGACATCCGAATTATCTAAAATAGGTGGGACCACATCATTAGAAGTACCTTTAGAACACCAATCTATTAAACCATTGTCGGCCGATTCAGTAAATGTTTCTTTTAGCAGATATTCTTCCGCAATGGTTTCAACCCATTCAACCTCTTTACTTTCTTCATGATCACTGGGTTGTTTGCCTATACTAAAGACGTTCAGTTCCAAGGTCATATTGCCAAAAGAAAGCTTCATGACACCATTCCTACAATTGATCAATGCATTAGAAGTTGCAAGGAATGGACGTCCTAAGATGACCGGAATCTGAGTTGGTGAATTGGAAGCCGGATGTGTGTCCAGTACGATAAAGTCAACAGAAAAATAGAACTTGTCCACTTGGACCAACACATCTTCGATAATCCCTCTAGGAACCTTCACTGACCTGTCAGCTAATTGTAAGGTGACAGTTGTTGGCTTCAACTCACCTAAACCGAGTTGCTCATATACCGTATATGGCAACAAATTCACACTCGCTCCTAAATCTAGCAATGCTCGCTCAATCCTAAAATTGCCAATGATGCACGAGATAGTTGGGCAACCTGGATCTTTATATTTAGGAAGAATGTTATGCTGTAAAATTGCACTCACATTTTCAGCCAGAAATGCCTTCTTCTTGACATTTAAACGACGCTTGACAGTGCACAAATCTTTTAAAAATTTTGCATAGGAAGGCACTTGTTTGATTGCATCAAGAAGAGGTACATTGATTTTTACTTGCCTAAAAAGCTCAAGAATTTCAGAGTTTGGTTCAAGCTTTTGCAAGGGCTTTAATCTTTGTGGAAATGGTGCAGAAAAAGGACATTCAATTTTTTCAGTAGATGTTGGTGCTTCAGTTTCTTCGTTATCCTTTTCTTTTGTCTCGGAAGGGTCAGAATCAGGTATGACTTGAGTTTGTTCTGGGACTGGTCGGTCAATAACCTTTCCACTTCGCAAAGTTATTATACTCTTCGCTTGTTCTTTATGCAAAGTTGAAGATGATGCATTGCTACCGCCATAGACTTGAGGATTAGATTGTGGTTGAGCTGGTAGCTTACCTTTCTCTTGAGCACTTAAAGCAGTGGTCAGCGTTGTCAGTTGATTTCTTAATTCATCATTGATTTTAGCTTGACCTTGTATGAAAGATTGCAAAGTTTCTTCGAGATTGGATTTTTGAGGGGGTGCGTGTGCATAATGAGGTTGCGGAGGTGGAGGAGTTGGGTTATATACTTGTTGAGGTTGGTCATTTCTCCACCTGAAATTTGGATGGTTCTTCCATCCAGGGTTGTAAGTATCCGAAAAAGGATTATTGAAAGATTTTTGATAGGTATTCATAACATTGGCCTGATCGTGCAAGACTTCCTTGAATGCGGGTATTGTGGGGCAATCAGTGGTGAGATGGCCAGGCATCTCACAAATCCTACAACACTCGCTGTTATGTTCTACGGTCTTGACGGGTTCAATCCTTCTAAGTTCAATTTCCTCTACCTTCCTAGTAAGTGCTGCCATTTTAGCCTGAATATCATCCTGAGTACTAAGGTTGTAAAGGCCCCCATATCCAATGCTAGTAGGCTTAGGTAAAGGTTTATTCACTCTATCCCCTGTATCCCATAATTGTGCAGTCTCTGCGAGAGAATCTAAATAGTCCCATGCCTCATCGGGTTGCTTTTCCAAAAATAGACCATTGCACATAGTCTCTATAAATTGTTTTAATTGTGGAGACAACCCTTCGTAAAAGAAACTAATGGTTCTCCATGTTTCAAACCCATGATGAGGACAAGAGAGAAGCAAATCTTTAAATCTCTCCCAGCATTCATAAAATGTTTCATGGTCTTTTTGTTGGAAATTACTAATGTGCCTTTTCAAAAAGTTAGTCCTTTGTGCAGGAAAGAATTTTTTCAGGAATTCTCTTTGCATATCATGCCATGTTCCCAGCGATCTAGGTCTCAAGGAGTTCAGCCATGTTTTGGCTTTATCCTTTAAGGAAAAAGGAAACAAGGTCAATTTAAGGACGTCTTCCGATACATTTGGCACTCTAAATGTGATGCTAATTTCCTCAAAATCCTTAAGGTGAAGATAAGGATTCTCGGATTCCATTCCATGATACTTAGGCAGCAATTGAATTACTCCTGGTTTGATTTCAAAGTGTCCTACATTTTCAGGAATAATCATGCATGAAGGTTGACTAGTCCTAGTGGGATGTAAGTATTGTCGAAGTGTCATAACTGGGGGTCTACTTTCATCACCATGGTGACTTCCTACATCATCAGAAAAATTTGCCATCTCACAAGGTGTGAGATACTGCGAAGGAATTTCAAGGATGTGTCCTAAGGGATGATCTAAAGTTGTACGACTTAATCGACCGGTGTCGTCCCTATTCCACTTTAGCATGCAAAATATTTTCCTTTCTTTTTTTTAATAAATAAATATAAGTACCCTAAAGATACCCTAAAACGACACCCAAAAACAAAAATCTATTCACAATAAAACATGCAACAAAACATTACACCTCAATTTCTAATGTTTTTCTTAAATTTCTAGACAGCTCCTAACTGGTTTGAAGAGGGCACCTAAGCCTCCAATCCGGTCTAATGAACCGAGTTGACCAGGTAAGCTTCCAGGTAAGTGGAGGGGTCACGATGCGTTCGCAAAGGTCCCACTTAAAACCCACTTGCCTCGAACAGATGGACTGTCTCCCTTATAGAAACAAAGCTTGCCAAGACATCAACTAAGCCACAGAGCAAAATTAGTGCAACTTTCGGTGGTCTTCATCCTATTGAGCTCGAATGTCCTTAGGGGCCAACGTCTAGTTGATTTTAGTTAAGCTTAGGATATTTATGCAATGGGGTAATTTTTGGGCTAAGGACGAGTTATGAAATCCCAACCTTATCTTTTTAAATGGGTTCAGCCCTTAGAATATTTTATGCTGATGCCTTATACTATATGCAACAATCAAGAGATTTTTTTTTAATATTTTATGACATGACATTAAATTTCATTGAATAGGTGAGCAAGCAAATTATTTATTTTTTTTTAAATTTTATGAGTTGAAGTTTGAAATTTGAATTCTGAAATTTGAAATTTGAAATTTTAGGTTTTTCCTCTTTATTTTTTTTTATTTTTGAATAATCACCCTTGATCTTTTTTTAAAGTTTTTTTCTTAAATTTTTAATTAGCAATAAGGGTTAATGAGATATGATAACAATAAAATTCTAATTCTAAAAAATTAAATGCAGAAAATTAAAAATAGAAAGCAGCAAGATTTCAGAATGTCAATCAGATCGTTCAGATGAAAGAAACACAGGTTCTGCACCTGACAACCAAATGTGAGTTCAATCAGATGGTTAATTACTTTGATATCAGAGTTTGATGCAGACTGTGCAGGGAAAAAAAAACAGCAGTAAAGAATTTTTTTTTTTGTTTTCGAAAGAAAAAGACTAACTACTAAAGTACTAATTAAATCTAAAATTATACTAATAAATCAGCCGTTCCTTGGCAACGGCGCCAAAAACTTGACGCGCTCGCAAAAATGTTTTCGCGAAACTAATCTCCCAAGTATAGGAGAATCGTACAAGTAGTAAAATCTCGAGAGTCCGAGGTCGAATTCTCAGGGAACAAAATATATATTAGATTATTTAATATAATTTTAGATTAATTAATTCAATAAATTTGTGGATTAAGATGATGTTTTGATTTTCAGAAATTAAAATCGGAGAACGATATAGCAACAAACAAAGTTCAATGAAATAAAGATGGTAGGGATCTGGAATCCCCCTTGATGATATTGCATCCAAGAAATAAACTCTATGGTTCTTGATTAAAAATGAATGGTATGATAGATCTAATCATGGTATATGTTTCATGAACATATGAACTCAATTTCTAAGCATTCGTCGTGCTTTCTACGTCTACGACGAATCAAATACTAAAGCAATCCATATATCAATAATCATAATCCATTAAAGAGCTATCTACGAAATAACTATGCATGGATCAAAAACATATCAGTAAATATAATTCATTCAAGGCAAAAGTTTAGAGTTTACTTCAAAGAGCAATACATCAAAGGTTCCTCCATCTCCCTCCCTAAGAAATTAGCCGGCCATAAACATAAAAGGAACTCCCCTGTTCCTCTTCCTTCTTTTTTTTTTCTTTTTATTTTCGGAAACAGGGCATCCCCTGTTTCCCTTTCTCTTCTTTTTTTTTTCGGATGGCAGATGCCCTCCTCTGTTTTTAAATGGGAAAGAATGAGCCCCCCAGCCCTAACCGAGAGAGCCTCATATAGTTCACAAACTCTAGGGCCAGCGATGTTCCCTGATCTCTCGCGGTGGAGATCAACGGATGGATGCTAATCCGGAACAAAAGGATGGACGCGGACGGGAGATGATCGCTGATGCTGAAATCATGGGATGCCGGGATCTTCGAACGCGGATGTGGTTGGACGTGGCTGTGGCGGATGGGTGCGAGGAGGATCGTTTGGAAGCACGGACGCGGGTGATGCCTCGCAGGATGCTGGAAACTCGGACGATTAGATCATCCAATGCTGAGAGCTGGACGCGGGAGATTCACAGATGAGGCATAATCTGGGAGAAACTAGATGCTGGGATTTCGGTTGCTGTGAAGCTTGGGACACGAACGGATGAACTCAGATGCGAAAGAAGCAGACGGAAGCTGGATCTTTGCTGGGATGAGGTGTGCGCTTGTGAGGAGCTCGGACGTGGACGGCTGGGCAGCGAGTTGCTCGCGGAGGCTTGAATCTGGGCTCTGTTCTGCAGCTGGGAAGAGATGATGCTTCGCGGGAGGGAGCTAACAGCGGAAGAATGTGGAGATGGAGCCGGCTCGCGGACAGTTGAGCTTGGGCTCGTGGAAGAAGCAAACTCACGGGATGACGGCTGGGATGCCTCCCGCGTGACACGTGGAATAGATGCTGGCTTGCAGATGCTTGGGTCTTGTAGAAAAATAAAGCTGTGACGAAGTGGACCGCTGAACTTGACCTCCTTTTAGTGTGCAACCGGGGTTGACCCGTGCGGTTGGCTGGTCACCTACAGTGATGCATCTTTTTAAACCCAATATGTATTTTAGCTTTGATTTCCGATCACCTGCACCCTACAAAAATATAATATTAATGCAGCATTTTTATCATTTTTTTGTTAGCAATAATACTAATTTAAGTGATGTATAGATCGCACTTTTGTGCTCTCATCAGCTCTGCCTCTACCGAAGCCGCAAGCACTACTAGCGGTTACTACTAAGCAGTTTCAACTGCTTGTACAGCAAGTTTAGATGCTGATTACTATCATCCAAACCTGCAGCAGATGGTCACCAACAACCACTACTAGCAACAACAGGCTCGCGAGCCGAGTGACCATGGAGTCCCGATACAATGAGCCATCACTCTTCTCCTCGAAGTTCAGGGCAGGCTTAGTAGGTTCATTATTCTTGCCTTTGCAGCTCAGGGCGGGCCTTGCATAGTCACCACTCTCATCCATGGAGCTCAAGACAAGATAGGAAGCGTTGGTCATTGAACTCACAATCTTAAGAGGGATCGACACTATGCCATTCCTACCCCACCGATTAGAGTGGGTCTCTAAGAGGGAGACTGACCTCGATCATAGTATCGAGAAGATGGATTGTCACCTCGAGGCCTTAAGGCACAGCCACACTGAACTCAGGAACGGCATCGATGTTAGAAGTATGCCCTAGAAGCCAACGTGGCTGACGCATATTTATAATCTGGGGCATAAATTTGTAATTTGATACTTATTAATGATAGTGGTATTTTGATGATTAATACAATAATCAAGAGTATGTTACAAATTAATTCGATACTTCATTTATAAGTCTGTTACTCTCAGTATATTCGTATAATAAGATAAAGATGCATTTCATTGTTTATATGGATGAATCTAACCTTGAGTTGCAGCAAAGTGTGGATTGAGTCGACCCCAAGGTTGATTGGGTCGACCCCGGCACATCAAGAAAGCATCTGGCACACTTCTGCAAAAATGGCACGGATGAACAGTAGTTGGGTCGACCCAAGGAAAGCATGAGTCGACCCAAACCTCAAGCCTCTCAAGCCTCAAGAAAGCAGTTCTCTGAAAATACTGAGAGGGTCGACCCAAGAGGAAGTTGAGTCGACCCAACCTTGAGTCGACCCAAACACTGAGAGGGTCGACCCAAAGGCAATGACATTCAAAATAGGTTCTCTGGAAACCCTGAGAGGGTCGACCCAAGTGGAAGTTGAGTCGACCCAACTGAACCTTGAGTCGACCCAAAAAGATGTTGAGTCGACCCAAGTGAAGGAAGGCTGAATTGCAAGGTTCTGTGGTTCTGAGAGGGTCGACCCAAGAAAAGGTTGAGTCGACCCAAGTGAAAGTTGGGTCGACCCCAGTAAAAGTTGAGTCGACCCAAGCACGGGCAGAAGCATAACGGCTAGTTCTGCAGAAGTACTTTTTGTCCTTCCAACAGTGAGTAACGGCTAGTTTTTGAATTCTAACCATTGGGGCTTGTCCAATGGATGAAGAAAACTATTTAAAGTGGCACTATTCATTAGAGAAACAATCCTTTTGCAAAATATCAAAGAGTACACAAGAAAGACAAGTGCCCTAATCTTCTTCATCCAAGTGCTTCATTCAAGAGTAAAAAGAAAGTGGTTGAGCAGATTCCAAGAGTCATTAAGAGCTCCATCCACCCTTGAAGAGTGAAGCATCCTTGACAAAGAAGAGAGAAGTCTCATCTAGGAGCTTAAATCTTCTTACTTCTTTTATTAATCACCTTGTAAAGGTTTGTTGGTAAGCCCGCAAAACCAACGGTGTAGGTTGATTGGTGAACCCGTAAAACCAATTGTAAAGGTTCGTTGGTGAGCCCGGAAAACCAACATAGGTTCGTTGGTGAGCTCGTAAAACCAACATAGGTTTTTGGTGAACCCGGAAAACCAAAGTGTAAATATTTTTGGATTGTGAGCCCGAAAAACAATCCAACTATAATCCGCGGGATTATAGTGAATTTCCAAGGGGTCGTTTGGGGAGTGGACGTAGATGCTTAGGAGAGCACCGAACCACTATACTTCTTGTGTGTTTGTATTGTGCTTTGTTAAATTCCACTAACTCATCAATTGACATAAGTAATATAGTAAAAATTAAGAGAAACCAATTCACCCCCCCTCTTGGCTTGTCACCTTGGGCAACAAGTGGTATCAGAGCAAGGTGCTCCAATAGTATTTATTGATCTCACAATCAAGAGTTAAAGATCATGACAACCCAAGTGGGATGTTCTATGAGTGAGGGGCAATCCACAAATAGACCTCCTCTATTTAATGGCACAAATTACACATACTGGAAAGCTAGGATGAGGATATTCATTCAAGCTCTAGACTATGAATTGTGGTATACTATAACTAGAGGACCTCACACACCCACAAATAGTATAGAGGGCACTATCATACCCAAACCAGAAATGGATTGGAATGAAAGTGATAGAAGATAAGCACAATTAAATGCTAAAGCGATTAATGTACTTTACTGTTTATTAGATGTAAGTGAATTCAATATAATATCTACATGCATCTCAGCAAAAGAAATTTGGGACAAACTTGAGGTCACACATGAAGGAACTAATCAAGTTAAGGAGTCAAAAATAAACATATTAGTACATAAGAATTGTTTAAAATGGAATCTACTGAGTCCATAACTGATATGTTTACTCGTTTTACTGAAATTATAAATGGGCTAAAGAGTTTAGAAAAGTCTTATACTAATTCTGAATTGGTGCGAAAAATTCTCAGGTCTCTACCAAGAGTTTGGGAGGCGAAGGTAACTGCAATTCAGAAAGCAAAGGACCTCAATACACTGCAATTAGAGGAACTTCTAGGATCACTCATGACCCATGAGTTGACCATGAGGCAAAATTCAGAAGATGAGGTCAAGAGAAGAAAGACCATTGCCTTAAAGTCTACCACTCCAAAACAACAAACTGAGTCGGAAGATTCTGATGATGATGATGACTTTGATGAAGAAGGAATGGCTATGCTTGGAAGAAAATTCAGAAATTTTATGAGAGGTAAGAATAGATTTCATAAAAAGAAACCCTTCTTCAAAGGTAGCTCAAGCAAAGAAAAGGGTAAGGACAAAGAAAAGGAAAAAGAAACACCTATTTGTTATGAGTGTAACAAACCTGGGCATTATAAGATAGATTGCCCGGAATTAAAGTGGATGGCAAGAAAACTTAAAAAGAAGAACTTCATGGCTGAATGGAGTGAAAGTGAGGAGTCAAGTTCGGAAGAGAAAGATCATCAAGAGACGGCCCAAATATGCCATATGGCCAATGACGATGAGGTAGATTCTGAACTTGAATGTGATTTTACTGTTGATGAATTACATGATGCATTTTTAGAACTCATGGAAGAACATAAAAAACTAATCAATAAAAATAAAGTTCTAAAAGAAGAAAATCAATCTCTTATCAAAGATAAATTAAAACTATCTCATAACTATGAAACATTAAGTAGGAAACTCACAAATGAAACCAAGAATCTAATTGCTGAAAATATCAAGTTAAAAGAAGATGCTGAAAAATATAAATCCTTAGTAGATAAGTTTACACTTAGTTCAACCAAATTAAATATGATTCTTGATAGTCAAAAAGCTGTATATGATAAGGCTGGATTAGGATATAAAACAAATAGAAAACAAAAATACTTAAAGAATATTTTTGTAAAAGCTAAAAATGAAAATATTATTTGTCATTGCTGCAATAAATTAGGACATAAAGCATATGAATGTAACTATAGAAAGTCCAGTCAAAACAAATTGAGTAATAATCATAAGCTTAAATTCAAGAAAGTTTGGGTTCCAAAAGGAACATCAAGTACTAACCCTAAAGGACCTAACATAGTTTGGGTACCTAAAGCTCATTCTTGATCTTGATTGCAGGGGTGTCTTGCAGCTAATAAAGTGGATAAACGATGGTATCTAGATAGCGGCTGTTCAAGACACATGACCGGTGACGTAGACCAATTTGTCACCTTGAAATCTAAGAAGGGTGGAGTAGTAATCTATGGAGACAATGGAAAAGGGTATATCATTAGAAAGGGTAAAATTTTCATTACTCCATCTACCTTCATAGAAAATGTCTTATTAGTTAATGGTTTGAAACATAACCTACTTAGCATAAGTCAATTTTGTGATAAAGGGTTTAAAGTCACATTTGAAGCATCAGTATGCATAATCACAAATCCTGAAGATAATAGCATTGTACTTATAGGACAAAGGCAAAGAAATATTTACATGGTAGATCTTCATGAATTAGGCAAGAAAAATGGATTATGTTTAATTACTAATAAAAAAAGAAAAATGAAACAAGTTGGCTTTGGCATCGTAGACTAGGACATGCTAGTATGGAATTAATATCAAAACTAGTCAAGAAGGAATTAATAAAAGATGTGCCAAAATTGATCTTTGAAAAGGACAAAATTTGTGGACCATGCTCATTAGAAAAACAAACAAAATCATCCTTCAAATCAAAGAATATAGTATCAACAACTAGGCCTTTTGAACTCATACATATGGATCTATTTGGACCCACTAGAACTGCGAGTCTAGGAGGGAAGAAGTATGGACTAGTTATAGTAGATGATTTTTCAAGATATACATGGGTTTCATTTTTGGCACATAAGAATGAAGCATTTTCAGAATTCTTAAAACATTATAATTATATCATAAATAAAAAGAAGCTCACCTTAATAGCAATTCAAAGTGATCATGAAACTGAATTTGAAAATCAACACTTTGAAGAATTTTGTAATGAAAACGGTATCTCACATCAATTTTCAGCACCTAGAATGCCTCAACAAAATGGGGTTGTTGAAAGAAAAAACAGGACCTTGGCAGAAATGGCACGCACGATGTTGTGCGAGTCAAATCTTCCAAAGTACTTTTGGGCTGAAGCTATAAGCACTGCTTGCCATATTCTAAATCGGGTTTTAATATGACCCATAACCAAGAAAACTCCTTATGAACTTTGGAAGAATAAGAAACCAACCGCTAAATATCTTAGAGTATTTGGATGTAGATGTTTCATTTTAAACAATGGCAAGGAGGATCTAAGTAAATTTGATGTCAAGTCAGATGAAGGTATCTTCTTAGGATACTCCACATCTAGCAGGGCATACAGAGTGTTCAATAAAAAAACTCTTGTAGTCGAAGAGTCAGTTAATATCATATTTGATGAGTCTGATAGTGAGTCTGCTAGGAAAGAAAATATTCTTGATGATGATGCAGGAATTATTAACTTTGAAAAGTTAAATCTTGATGACGTGCCAATTCAAGATAAGGAAAATGATTGCGTGCCACCACAATCTCAAAACTTGCCAAAGAAATGGAGGTATGCATATGGACACCCTAAAGACTTAATCATTGGTGATCCATCTCAAGGGGTAAGAACTCGATCCTCTCTTAGAAATTTAAATGATTATCTTGCTTTTGTTTCACAGTTAGAACCTAAGACTTATGAAAAAGCTGAAAAAGATACCAATTGGATAAATGCCATGCAAGAAGAATTAAATCAATTCAAAAGAAGTAATGTATGGACATTAACTGAAAGACCAAAGCATAACTCTGTAATTGGAACAAAATGGATCTTTAGAAATAAATTAGATGAAAATGGGTTAGTTATAAGAAATAAAGCTAGACTTGTAGCTAAGGGATATAATCAAGAAGAAGGGATAGATTTTGATGAAACATTTGGCTCCTGTAGCTAGATTAGAGGCTATTAGATTACTTCTAGCCTTTGCATGTTTCATGGATTTCAAATTGTATCAAATGGATGTAAAAAGTACATTCTTAAACGATTTTATAGAGGAAGAAGTATATATAGAGCAACCTCCTGGTTTTGAGAATCATGAACTGCCAAATCATGTGTTTAGACTACATAAGGCATTATATGGATTGAAGCAAGCACCTAGGGCTTGGTATGATCGATTAAGCAAATTTCTACTAAATAATGACTTCAGTAGAGGAAATGTAGATAAAACACTTTTTCTCAAAAGAAAGGACGAAAATCTACTAGTGGTACAAATATATGTAGATGACATAATCTTTGGTGCAACAAATGATAATCTTTGCAAAGAGTTTGCTGATTTAATGCACGGAGAATTCGAGATGAGTTTGATGGGGGAACTAAGTTTTTTTCTAGGATTACAAATCAAACAAACTAAGGAAGGTATCTTCATCCATCAAACTAAGTATACAAAAGAAATACTAAAGAAGTTTGGAAATGAAAATCACAAGGGAGTAGGCACTCCAATGAATCCTACTAGTAAGCTAGACAAAGATGAGAAAGGAAAGAATATTGATATTAAGCTTTATAGAGGATTAATTGGATCCTTGCTCGACCTTACTGCTAGTAGACCAGACATCGTGTTTAGTGTAGGAATATGTGCTAGATACCAATCAGATCCTAAGGAGTCACATTTAAGTGCTGTTAAAAGAATCCTTAGATATTTAAGAGGAACTACAAACATAGGATTATGGTACTCGAGAGACTCCTGTCTAGATTTGCTTGCATACTCAGATGCTGATTTTGCTGGATGCAAATTAGATAGGAAGAGCACTAGTGGAACATGTCAATTTTTAGGAAATAACTTAGTATCATGGTTTAGCAAAAAGCAGAATTCAGTGGCACTGTCGACAGCTGAAGCTGAATATATAGCTGCCGGCAGTTGTTGTGCTCAAGTACTATGGCTTAAGCAACAACTAGAGGACTATGGAGTTAAGCTAGATAACATTCCTATAAAGTGTGACAATACTAGTGCCATCAACCTTACTAAAAATCCGGTTCAGCATTCTAAAGCCAAACACATTGAAATAAGATATCATTTTATTAGAGATCATGTGCAAAATGGAAACATATGTATTGAGCATGTATGTACTGAGAAACAATTAGCTGACATATTCACAAAACCCTTGAGTAAAGATAGATTCTGCACGCTTAGGAGGGAATTAGGCATATGTGATCCTTTTTATTGAAGAGATATAAAAGGGAGCAAGCAGTCTCATGATACACTCCTCCCATTTCTAAAAACCCATGAAACATGAGTCAAACTTGTCATCTATAGATTCCTTACTCATGTATCATTGTCCCATAAAGAATTTGTAAGAATTGGAAGCAAGAAAAATTTTTAGAAGGAAAAAGAAAGAGAAAGGAAAAATTTCTGAACTTGGGTCGACCCAACCCAGAATAGGGTCGACCCAACGTTGAGTCGACCCAAGAAAAATTCATGAGTCGACCCAACGTCGGGACCCCACTGTTAAAAGGGAGACCCGTGAGCTATCTAGGGCACTGTTTTCACTTTGTCCTCTTCCGAAAACCCTATTTTTCACTCTCAAATCTCCTCCAATCATCTCCAAACAGTAGATTACTTCAAGATCTTGGAGAAATGGGACCCAAGAGAGCCGTAGCCAAGCGATCCGGGAGAGTCTCACGGATCACACGTGCGGATAGAGAAGCTACAGAGCCATCTACAGTGTCTCCACAAGGTGAGACACATGTAGAGCCACCTCCTCCTCCCTCCCCTTCAGTACAACTTGCAAAGTTTGCAGGGAGACCGGTTACAACGGGGAGAAGGATCCATTCCGAGTTCTTGGATCAAGAAGGGTTCCGTTTGGGGGAATGGATCCGAAGGCAAGGATGGGAGTATCTTTGCTCCCTAGATGTGGTGATATACCCGGGACTAGTCCGTGAGTTCTATGCCTTCCTCAAAACTGGGATGGGAGGGCTTATATCGGAAGTTCGAGGAGTTAGGGTTCGAGTTTTCGAAGAGAGTTTGAGTGAGTTGCTTCATCTCCCCTGCGAAGGAGCAACTCCAGAAAAGCCAGAAAATAAATTGAGAGCCTTGTAGTTAATTCTTGAGAATGAAGACTTCGACTACTCGGAGAATGTTATAGCAAGCTCTCTTTCTGCAGAAATGAGGTTATTGTACAACTTCATTGGTCGGATTCTGTTTCTGAAGAGCGGGAGATTTGATCTCATTTCAGAGCGAGATCTAGTTGTGATGGAGCATATTATTCAGGGTATTCTCCTGAATCTCCCGGCCATGATACTGAGGCAGATGAGGAAGGTGATTTGCAACTCCAGAGTCTTTCTGCCTTATGGTATGATACTCACCTTGATCTTCCGACAGCACGATATATCTGTAGAGGGAGAGATCTCCAGGTATCTACTATTCACTGACACATACACTGCACGAACCCTTATTCGCATGGGTTACGAGAAGGTGAACGGGCAGTGGGTACGTACTGGAGCTGGGATTCAGGGTGATGCACCAGAGATTGGAGACCCCATCCCTAAGGATGAGGAGCATACGGATCATCCTACTGGACCTTCAGAGGCTGGACCTTCGTCATCTGTTCCTGCGGGAGACAGATGAGTTTTGAAGTAGGATGACTGAGCTTATGTCAGCTCAGGCGAGGACTATCACTGATGGGCTGACGAGCAGACTAGATATCATGACTGCTGAGATCAGTGATCTTAGAGAGCAGATAGGAGCTCTACGGAGAGAAAGAGAGGTTCATGGACCATCTGTGCCATAGGCAGCTGAGTCAGAGATTTCGGCACAGAGTCATCCAGCTCACCGAGCTCCACGCCAGACTCAGTCCCATCAGGCTCGACCTCCCCTCGCCACTTACGCTAGGAGGATGAGGACTAGATCACAACCATTAGATATCCCCTAGGCTGATATTAGCATTATGATTAGAGCCTAGGATATGTATCTAGTTCTCATATGTATTTTGTGTTGATCATGTACATTGAACTTTGATTGAGGAACATTGTATTTGTTTTTGTTTTGGCATTATTGTACTAAAATATTCCTTTTTGATCAATGAAGTTTAAATGTTTGTTAATTATTGTGTCTATTCCCATGCACCTATTTGATGATAACAAAAAGGGGGAGAAGTAAGGAAAGAGAAATAAGTTGAGCCAGGAAAGAGACATAAGTTGTTAAACAAGTTGAAAATTATAATAGAAAAGCATATACATTTAAGGAGGAGCAATTTGTAACAATGAAAATGATCAAATCTAAAATTTATATTGAATTTCAGAATTTGGCACATAGAATTTCAGAATTTGGCACATACCTTTCACACCTCGATACATAATCTGAAACTCATGCTTTATCTCAAATTTTTGAAGTTTCATCTTTAATGAAATATAAAAGAAAGGGGGAGTAATTCAAAAGGTCAAATTGGAAACATTTGGATGAAATAGGGGGAGACTTCACTCTCAAATTTGAAAAGCTGAAATTCAGCAACTTGAGCCCTTTTAAAACTAATTTTAAGATAAGTATCAATAGGCTCATACTCTATATTTTGTAATCATCAAAAAGGGGGAGATTGAGGATGATAGTGGTATTTTGATGATTAATACAATAATCAAGAGTATGTTACAAATTAATTCGATACTTCATTTATAAGTCTGTTACTCTCAGTATATTCGTATAATAAGATAAAGATGCATTTCATTGTTTATATGGATGAATCTAACCTTGAGTTGCAGCAAAGTGTGGATTGAGTCGACTCCAAGGTTGATTGGGTCGACCCCGGCACATCAAGAAAGCATCTGGCACACTTCTGCAAAAATGGCACGGATGAACAGTAGTTGGGTCGACCCAAGGAAAGCATGAGTCGACCCAAACCTCAAGTCTCTCAAGCCTCAAGAAAGTAGTTCTCTGGAAACACTGAGAGGGTCGACCCAAGAGGAAGTTGAGTCGACCCAACCTTGAGTCGACCCAAACACTGAGAGGGTCGACCCAAAGGCAATGACATTCAAAATAGGTTCTCTGGAAACCCTGAGAGGGTCGACCCAAGTGGAAGTTGAGTCGACCCAACTGAACCTTGAGTCGACCAAAAAAGATGTTGAGTCGACCCAAGTGAAGGAAGGCTGAATTGCAAGGTTCTGTGGTTCTGAGAGGGTCGACCCAAGGAAAGGTTGAGTCGACCCAAGTGAAAGTTGGGTCGACCCCCGTAAAAGTTGAGTCGACCCAAGCACGGGCAGAAGCATAACGGCTAGTTCTGTAGAAGTACTTTTTGTCCTTCCAACAGTGAGTAACGGCTAGTTTTTGAATTCTAACCATTGGGGCTTGTCCAATGGATGAAGAAAACTATTTAAAGTGGCACTATTCATTAGAGAAACAATCCTTTTGCAAAATATCAAAGAGTACACAAGAAAGACAAGTGCCCTAATCTTCTTCATCCAAGTGCTTCATCAAGAGTAAAAAGAAAGTGGTTGAGCAGATTCCAAGAGTCATTAAGAGCTCCATCCACTCTTGAAGAGTGAATCATCCTTGACAAAGAAGAGAGAAGTCTCAATAAGCGATAACTATTCTCTAAACTCTTCTTTGTAGATTATATTGTTATATTTGCTCATCTAGGAGCTTAAATCTTCTTACTTCTTTTATTAATCACCTTGTAAAGGTTTGTTGGTAAGCCCGCAAAACCAACAGTGTAGGTTGATTGGTGAACCCGTAAAACCAATTGTAAAGGTTCGTTGGTGAGCCCGGAAAACCAACATAGGTTCGTTGGTGAGCCCGTAAAACCAACATAGGTTTTTGGTGAACCCGGAAAACCAAAGTGTAAAGGTTTTTGGATTGTGAGCCCGAAAAACAATCCAACTATAATCCGTGGGATTATAGTGAATTTCCAAGGGGTCGCTTGGGGAGTGGACGTAGGTGCTTAGGAGAGCACCGAACCACTATACTTCTTGTGTGTTTGTATTGTGCTTTGTTAAATTCCACTAACTCATCAATTGACATAAGTAATATAGTAAAAATTAAGAGAAACCAATTCACCCCCCCTCTTGGCTTGTCACCTTGGGCAACAAGTATGCCCTAGAAGCCAATGTGGCTGACGCATATTTATAATCTGGGGCATAAATTTGTAATTTGATACTTATTAATAAATAAGATTGGACAATTTATTTTTCATTTATGTTTGTATATGTCCATGAATCGTCCAAGAAATTAATAGATGATGACACATAATTTCAAGGAGTTGAGAATTTGAGGCATGTGTCATTAGGGATTAATTTCTAAATGCTCCTGATTGATGGATCCATCACAAGGGACGGTGATCGATCCGCTGAGATTAGTGCATAGATCACTTAGTCAGATGGACGAGTCTCGAGTCCACGGTGTAGAGACACTGGAGTGATTATGCAAATACTTGTTAGAGAACAAGGTACCGAGCGCGACCAAAGATAGTAGTCACATGGATGTCTATCCACTCGTTACTGACTACTTATGCTGCAGTTGTATGACTGGTCCTTTGACCTGCAATGCCTCAGCTATTCACTGTAAGGTTGCTGTAGTTTGACGGGCATGTGAACTTGGGCCCTAGTCATTTGGGTCCTTGTAGTGCGAATTGGTTGTAGTAGGTTCATTTTGGAATAGGGTTGCATCTAGATGGGATCTATCGACCTTGATAGATTAGGAGTGATCCTATGTGATTTATGAGACTGAGTTCGATAAATTTCTGATCAGGTATTTTGGAAAAAGAGTTTTTCATATCTCGAACTGGAAGTCGTATAAATTTGACATATGACAGACGATGGCATTTGACGAGATATCCATAACCTCCATCACGTCGGAATCCATGATAGAGGGACTGTATCATATGCTAACTGCACCAAGAGGTTCCCAGTCAGAATAGAACCTACGGAATCACACACATAGAAAATTTAATTAGTCAGACTATCATAATTATGATTTGGAATCATAATAGAAATCAATCATCAATATGATTGGTGATTGAATTAACCCACTAAGTATTAGTGAGTTAATGGAAGAAGAATTAAGTGGAATGGATTGCAATTGGGCTGATTTAATGAGCCAAATCAAATTGGGTTCGACCCAAATTGATTTGGGTTCATGATTGGGTCAATTTGATTAAACCAAGGTTTGTGCGGATTTTAAAGACCACATGTCGTACGATGAATATGACTTAAGTCATGTTCACACTATGCGGACTTTAAAGTCCACATGGCGTCGTAGGATGCATGCTCCCAAATCAATTAATTCTCCTAATGAGATTAGGAATCCTAATATGATTAGAAAATTAATCAATTGATTAAATAGACACATGTCATGCATCTATGAGCACAAGGATTGGACACTTGGCATTAATCCAAGGGTGGGTTATAGTCCCATACTCCTAATAAGATTAGGAGGAGTCCTAAACCCAATATATAAAAGGATAGCAAGGAAGAAGTTATGAAGAAATTCTTTTCTCTTCCTCTCCATGCCTCCTCTTCTTTCTTCCTCCTTCTCCACGACAGCAAGGGGTCTTCATCCTCCTCTTCTTCCATGGTAGCAAGGCAAGGAAGATCCACGTGCAAGGTTCCTCCTTCCTCTTCCTCCATCGCGAGCAAGGTTGAAGAAGAAAGGGTTCTTCTTTAAGGAGGTATGTTGCAGATTTTTATCTTCTAATCTATATGATAGTCATGAGAGGTCTTTGCAAGGAGCTAGCACTTCGGTAAGACCCTATCTTAGATGATTAGATCCTCGTGTGGATACCTGTAGAGGCCAGACAATTGTGTAGCTCAAACATGAACCTAGATAGATCATCAGGCTGTGGTGTTCTTCACCTGCAGAATTTTTGAAGATGAGATCTTCAAATTAATTTCTTCTGATTTTAGTTTTAGTTTTATGAATCTTAATCAACTTTCCTCAGATCCTAATCTCTCCTCCCTAATGAATTCAAAGATCTTCTAGATTTGGATCCAGAAAAATTTTTGAATTCTATGATCCGAGGCGCGTTCATGCGATGAACGACGTCCCGTTCAAATTTCGCTACGAACGTTGCATCGAACGGGGCATAACTCAGCAGTGGTATCAGAGCCAGCTTCTAGAAAGATGTAAATAAAATTCTTAAACAATAAGATATTTACATAAGATGTAAACTGAAACAATTATGTTATTTACATAAGATGTAATCACATAATATATGAAAGGGTTTCATAATTACATAGGATGTAAAGCTGAACCAATGTGACATTTACATAATGTTGCCCAAGAAGACAACCCAAGAGGGGGAGGGGGTGAATTGGGTTTTAAGTAATAATTGCAAATTAAAACTTAATGAGTAACTAATTAAACTTTATTGCAAGTGGATTAATTAGTTTACTATATGCAGTGGATGAAGGGAATGGGAGAGACAATTAAACAATCACAAACACAAGAGATTTTATAGTGGTTCGGAGATAACCCTTGCTCCTACGTCCACTCCCCGAGCTTCACTTGGGAGTTCACTATAATCCCTCGGATTACAGCCGGTTGTTTTACAAGCTCACAACCCAACTTATTGTTTTACGAGATCACAACGAACTCGGTCGGTTTTCACAGGCTCACCGACTAAAACCACCCGATTGTTTTTCCGGGATCACAATCGAACCCTTACATATTGGTTTTACCCTCGGCTCACCAACCAACCTTAACACCCTTGATTCAATCTCCTGATTGAATCAAGTAAGAAAAGCAGTTTGAAAAGAGTACAAGGATAGCTTCTTGAAAAGCAAATATAAACGATATGAATAAAGAAGAGTTAGAAGCCCTCAAACAGATTTTTGAATGTGAAGAAGGGGGCTTCTCAAACTCTGCAACTCCTCTTGAGTGTGCTAAAGATTTGCTGTCAGAAGGGGAGCCTTGAATGCGAGGAAGACGTTTGGAGGATAGACTTTTTTTTGCACTTCTCCTTCTTTCACTTGTATTTACCCTTTAGAAACTTTGGTAGGTGGAAATCTCTTTTGCTTTGAATGGAGTGTCTCTCTCTGTCTCTATTACTGTTCACTCTGGCTATTTAAGCAATCCCCCCGAAAACTAGCCGTTAGACATACTTTTAGAGCTGTTCTGCACAATCTGCAACTCCTGACACAGTGTCCGTTGGGATCGGAGTCGACTCGCTCGATCTGGAGTCGACTCGGCTGTTGCTGGAGTCGACTCATGCTTTACTGGAGACAACTCGCCCACTGTTCAAAATTTGAAATAAAGTGCTGTCCCATTCTGGAGTCGACTCGGCCAAACCTGGAGTCGACTCGCCAATGTCCGGAGATGACTCTCCCTTCTGGAGACGACTCGTTTTTCAGGAATCCAAAGATCTTTCTTTCGGATTTACTACCTCGAGTCGACTCGGATTCTCTTGGAGTCGACTCAGCTCTCAGAGCCAGAAAAAACTGGTCTTCTGTCTTTGGAGTTGAACTGCCTCGGAGTCGACTCACACTTTGCTGGAGTCGACTCGGCTCTCAGACACCGAAAAACTGGTCTTCTGTCTTTAGAGTTGAACTGGCCTCGGAGTCGACTCGGACTTTGCTGGAGTCGACTCGGCTCTCAGACACCGAACTTGGCTCTCTGACTTTTAGTCTTGCATTCCTCTGAGAGTCGACTCTTGCTTCTTTAGGAGTCGACTCCCCAACCGTCGGAGTCGACTCGAGTTCTTCTGGAGTCGACTTGGCTCTCAGAGTCCAAAACAACTTCTCTGTCTTTCTGTCTGTTACTCCTTGGAGTCGACTCGAAACTATCGGGGGTCGACTCGGCAAGCATCAGAGTCGACTCGAATTCTTCAGGAGTCGACTCGGTGACAGGGTCTGAGATTCATCTTTCGGTCCTACTGACTGTTCTTAGTCGGAGTCGACTCGCAATGTGCCGGAGTCGACTCGAGCCTGTGCCAGAACGTCTGAAACACTTGGAGTCGACTCGAAATCTTCCGGAGTCGACTCGAGTTTCAGAATTTGGTTCAAACTGAGTTCCATACTTAGCCAAAATATTTTGAACCAAAGCTAGAGACAATTAAACATAAATTCACAAATATTTGGCTGAAACACTAGATTGAATTCATTAGTATAACATAAGATATACTCAAATGCTTTGAGCTTATCAAAATCAAATAGGGTTATAATCAATCACTCCACAATCTCCCCCTTTTTGATGATGACAAAATATTGAGTATTTGTAAAGTGAATTGCTCAACCAAAAGGAGATCTATAATAAAGTTTTGAAATGAATTCAAGTATCTAGTCATTTAATTTATCCAAAATTGAAAGGTGTGAAACAGTAAATCCTGAAGTTAAAGCTCCCCCTTTCATTTAGAATTATATAAGCCTTCATGTCATGCAATCAATTGTTTGCCTTATATGTGTTTAATGAATTTGCTTTTCTAAAATTTCAGATTCTCTCCCTCAACATAAGCATTCAATTTTGTTTAGATTCTCTGAATTTTCTTTTAATGTCTTGAAGCTTTTGAGCTTAAATTTTTGTTTTAGAGGAAAAATCTGACAATTTGTTCTTGAGTATGATTCAACTAATCTCCGAATATTCCTTGAATAGATTCTGGAGATTACTCCTTTAGGAGCCCCAACAGAGAGATAATGAGCCTCGAGGTATCGAATCCACTAAGAACAAATTACTTTTTGCTTTAAGAATTTTCTTTTTAGTGATTCCCTTTACATTTCAATTCAATATATTTTCTTTCCCTTTTTGTCATCATAGCAAAAAGGCAGAAAAGCACAAAAAAGTACAAGCACTCAAGAATGCACAATTTTGAAAGAAAATTTCTACTCATTATATTAAATTCAAATTTGAGTATAAGTGTGAACACATATCAAAAGAAGTCCTCAAGGGACTGTACATCACAAAAACAGATACAAATACATTAATTCTTCTTTGTAGTGGAGGATGTGGCTCCCTTACCTAGTCTAGTGTGTTTGATGACCATGCTTAACCCCTCATTGATGTTCCCTAGTTGTTCGAGAATCTCCGAGGTGGTTCTAGACTGAGTTGAGGAAATGTTGTTCACACTCTCCTGGAAGGTGTCAAGCTTGAAGATCAGCGCATTGGCTAGCCGCTTTGCACCCTGACTCTGGTTGCCTAGCTCATGTCTGATGCTATCTCGCATCTTCCTTGTGTCGTCCTTGATGTCACTTATGTTCCAGTATTGAGCTTGAACTAGGCTTCGAATATTGAATATCTCCTCCTTCAGATTTGCAACCATCTCTGTCACGGCTGCTAAGGAGGGAACTAGCTCGGTGGAGGGAGCACTCTGAGGACCTCGGAGCTCCCTCAGTAGATCATCTCTCAGTTCCCTCACTATATCCTGCCGCAACTCTCGGAGCTGCTCAGAAGATATCCGAACCTCCAGGGGCTGCTGCTGAGAAGGTGGAGCAGTGGAGGTGGAAGGCTCAGTATAGGTAGGAGCAGAGGTGGAGGAAAAAGTGGGAGGAGCTATATCATGGTCCTGATCATGATCGAGACTGGGTGAGTGATGAGTGGTAGGGTCAGAAGGTGTAGATGTGGATGTGGATGATTTCCTAACCCAGACTCCCCTACCTTGTGGAATCCCATCCGGTGAAAGGTCCCCTCACCCATGCGATCTATAAAACGCGGTGAGCGAAAGGGTTCCCCCTCAGGGATAGGAACCTCTAACTGTCTAAATATCAGAGTGAATAACATACCGTAAGGGAGACTCAGCCTAGGTTTGTCTAGGGGTTCACAAAGGTATTTGTAGATGAGTTTTTGAAAAGTTGATGGGAGTGTCTTGGAGGAGGTAGAACACTCAAGGCCAGGTCTCTCTCGGAATGAAGTCAAACCTACCAGTCTTTGGGAAGAGAGTCCTAGAGATGATACTAAGGAGAAGCCGCATTTCAGCCGAAAGCTGATTTGCGAACACCTCCTCTATGGGGGACAGAGGTGGACTCCCTAAAATGGCCGTAAGGGCCTCTGTCCTATCGGAGGGGTGTGTGGGAACAATCCCCTCACTCGAGAGATGGAGGACTCGAGCAATGAAGTCCTCCGAAGATGAAAATAGGGACAACCCAAAACAGTTCCCTGGATACCCCCGCTAACCCCCGTGCGACAGTACCATAGAATTTCCTAACTAACCCTGGATAGGTAGGGGAGGTCAAGTGTGCAGAAAAAACTCTAAACCCTGGGCCCTAAGATGATGCCCTAGGTTGAACCCTTCCCCGGGAGAGGAAGTCAAAGTTGACTTGCCTCCCGGTAGAGACAACCTTCCCGGCGCATGAGCGCGAGAGAAAACCGGCCTAGGCGGGGAAGGAACCGAAGGTGGTGGCCTCGCCGGTTCGTTTCGAGCCTTGGACCGTCGCTCGGCCCCACTCGCGGAGATGGGTCTCTTTCGGCTCGGGACAAGGGACCTTCCTAGGCATTTTGAACCTAAAGACGGGGAAGGACACAGAAAATAGGAGGACAACTCGACGGGAGAAGACCTAGAATGGGTCGGAGATGAGTTCAGAGACGGCTCTAGGGTTTTGGAACAGTGTCGGCTTGTGAATAGAAGTGAGGAATAAATGTTTCGATTAGGGGCTAAAAATCGGATTCCCGACCTCGAGTCGACTCCGGTAAGTCGCGAGTCGACTCGACCGCGAGTCGACTCCCAAATATGCACGAGTCGGACTCCCCCATGAGCCGACTCTAATATGTGTCGAGTCGACTCGAACTCTGGCACACAACTCAAAAATATTGTTATTTTCGTGCCAAAAAGAGAGAGTTATGGGCTTATCTAGGATTTAAGAACTGATTTGATGATCATAGATAAGAATCCTATGTCCAACATAAACTAATCCTCAAAATCTATGACATAGAGGAGAGTATCACTAGAATGGATCAATCACTACTAACCCTCTTCTAAGTATGCAAAATCGATCTTCACTCAAAGGTTTTGTGAAAATATCAGCAAGTTGATCATCAGTACAAACAAATTGAAGTGTCACATCACCATTCAGTACATGATCTCTTAATGAAGTGATGTCTTATCTCAATGTGTTTAGTTCTTGAATGCTGAATTGGATTTTTAGTTAGATTAATGGCACTTGTATTATCACAGTTAATGGAAATTTTATTCTTGTTTAATGCCATAATCTTCAAGTTGTGGTTTAATCCACAAGATTTGAGCATAACAACTCCCGGCAGCAACATATTCGGCTTCAACCGTAGATAGTGCAATCGAGTTTTGTTTCTTGCTAAACCAAGAGATTAAGTTTTCTCCTAAAAATTGACATGACCCGCTGGTGCTTTTCTATCAAGTTTGTAACC
>NW_024069065.1:0-72127 GCF_009389715.1 Phoenix dactylifera | reverse complement strand
TATCTAAGTAAGTAAGTGTGTTAGTTAGACAATAACTAGAGGCATTACAAATACAAAGGACATATAGTGGTTAGGTGCACCCCAGCACCTACATCCACTCCCCAAGACCTCTTGGGAATTTCACTATAATCCTACCGATTACAGCCGGTTGTTTTACAAGCTCACAACCCAACTTGTTGTTTTACGAGGTCACAACGAACTCGGTCGGTTTTCCCAGGCTCACCGACTAGAACCACTCCGATTATTTTTCCGGGATCACAATCAAACCCTTACACGTTGGTTTTACCCTCGGCTCACCAACAAACCTAAACCCCGTTGGTTTTCCCTTTGGCTCACCAACAAACCTTAATCCCGTTGGTTTTCCCTTTGGCTCACCAACAAACCTTACACCGTTGGTTTTCCCTTTGGCTCACCAACAAACCTTTAACCCCTTGATTCAATCTCTTGATTGAATCAAGTTACAAGATATTAAAACAAAGAATAAAAACAAATCAAAGCTTCTTAAACAAGCAGATATGACAATATAAACAAATAGAGTAAAGAGAAGCCCTCAAACGAGTTTTGAAGATGGAGGAGCTCGGCTTCTTCTTTACTTGATCCTCCTCTGATTTGGCATGAAGTAGAGGATCTCCGAGGCAGCACACGGATGGAGAGGAAGCTTTCGGATTCACTTGGATGCTCTTCTTCTCTCTATTTCGTTTTGGATGGCCCTTTTGTGCTTGTGGGAGATTTCCTTTGTAATCTCTTTGAGATCTCTTTCCTAGATGATCTCTCCCCACTTCCATGCCTTCTCCCCTAGCTCTCCTCTTGTTTTTATAGCTTTAGATGGCGTGGAAACAAGAATCTAGCCGTTAGAGACAAAAATAGAGCCGTTGGACACAGTCTGCACTTCCTGACAATATTACCGTTGGGATCGGAGTCGACTCGCGCGATCAGGAGTCGACTCGCCTGTTGCAGGAGTCGACTCGTGCTTTACTGGAGACGACTCGGCCACTGTTCCAAATTTGAATTATGGTGCATCCTCGACTGGGAGTCGACTCGTCTTAACCCCGGAGTCGACTCGCCAACTTCTGGAGCTGACTTGGCAATTTCGGAGTCGGCTCATCCACTGAAGTCCGTGGATTCAATTTTGAATTTTGTCCTCTCGAGTCGACTCGACTGTCCTGGGAGTCGACTCGAATCTCAGAGCCCGAACTCCCGATCCTCTGTCTTTTGGCTCGTCCAGTCTTGGAGTCGACTCGAACTTCCTTGGAGTCGACTCGGCTCTCAGTTTGCGAAACTTGGTCTTCTGCCTTTTTGATGTGAAGCTGTCTTGGAGTCGACTCGAGCTGTCTGGGAGTCGACTCGAATCTCAGAGGCAGTAACTTGGTTTTCTGTCTGTTGATGGTCGCGGAGTCTCGGAGTCGACTCGTGCAATGCGGGAGTCGACTCGAATCTCAGAGTCCCAAAAATGCTCTCTGACTTTTTCCTTGTGTTCCGCTGAGAGTCGACTCTTGCTTTCTTTGGAGTCGACCTACCAACCATCGGAGTCGACTCGCGTTCCACTGGAGTCGACTCGAATCTCAGACCCAAAAACTGCTCTCTGACTTTTCTGCCTGTGACTCCTAGGAGTCGACTCATACTTCTCCGGAGTCGACTCGAATTCCACTGGAGTCGACTCGAAGACTGTTCTTTTGAATTTTTCTTTTGATTTTACTCCTCCAATTTGAATCCTTTGAACTTTAAGCTTGGGCCAATAAATTGTAGCTTTCTTCCAACTTGAGAGCTTTGGAGGCCTTCTTGTGTTCTCCCAACTTGCTATGTTCCTTGCAAAATAAATATCTTTCTCCTTGCAACATAAACATTAGTATCTATACTTCAAGGTTTTGTGATCATCAAAATCAATCTATGAATCAATCTTTGGGTCATCAACCCAGCATCCTTCCGATCCCTGAATTAGAAATTCAGGTCATCCAGTGCCTAAGTACAGTGAGTTGCTTGCAAGTTACCGTGACAGTCTCAGGTCTAAGGGGTACTTATGCCCATACGTTTTACGAGCTAACTCCCGACAGTGGAGTGCTACTCAGGTGAGTCACTATTCAGTGACGATGTACTCCTACATCTCACCTGTATGCCATACAGTGTCTCCACACTCCTTGGTTTAAGAGGACAACCAACTAAATGGCACACAACGACCTATACTTGACATAGCTATCGTCCAATTGACAGCTCGTCATTTGGTCGCGAACTGGTTCAAGGACTAAATGATAAAACCTCTTTTATCCACTAAATTAGTCCTAAGGACTTCATCACAATACACAGGAGTTCAATTTGAAGATGCAACACTTGTGATGAATAGAAAATTGCCAGAATAAATTTTTATTCATTTTAATAAAACATATACATAATTCAATTTCTTACAATTAAAAAATTGGCTTTGGGACACAATTCCCAACAATGGGTTCCAAAAGGAACCAACTTGACTAACCATGAAGGACCCAAGAAAACTTGGGTACCTAAGTTGACATGATTTGCTTGTGTAGGAGTGTCTTGCAGCCAAGGTCAACAAAAACTGCTGGTATTTGGATAGTGGCTGCTCAAGGCACATGACGGGTGATAAGGATCAATTTTTCACCCTTGAAGCTAAGAAGGGAGGTGCTGTGACTTTTGGAGACAACAACCAAGGTCACATCATTGGTATTGGTAAAGTTCAAATCACCCCTTCAACTTTTATAGATAATGTTAGATATGTTGATGGTCTTAAGCATAACTTGTTAAGCATTAGTCAATTATGTGATAAAGGATATGATGTTATGTTTAAACCATCACTATGCATTATAACAAACCCTAATGACAATAGTTTAGTTTTTAAAGGGATTAGACGTGGAAATGTATATGTTGTTGACCTAGAAGATCTTGCCAAAACATAACCAATGTTTAGTTGTTAATGAAACTAAAGATAATGATGCCAGTTGGTTATGGCACCGTAAGTTAGGTCATGCAAGCATGGACACAATAACTAAACTAGTTAAAAGAGATTCCGTGATAGGTTTGCCAAAATTAAAATTTGAAAAGAACAAAATATGTGAAGCATGTCAATTTGGCAAACAATCTAGGAACTCATTTAAATCCATAAAATGTGTCTCTACCTCTAGGCCTCTAGAATTATTACACATGGACCTATTCGGACCAACTAGAACAACAAGCCTAGGTGGAAATAAATATGGTCTAGTTATTGTAGATGATTACTCTAGGTACACATGGGTCATGTTCCTAGCACATAAGGATCAAGCATTTTCTGTTTTTAAGAAGTTCCATAAGGAAGTAACAAATGCTAGAGAGTCTTCAGTCATAGCCATTAGAAGTGACCATGGAACTGAATTCGAAAATCAGTCATTTGAAAAAATTTGTAGTAAAAAGGGGATAACCCATAATTTTTCTGCACCTAGGACACCACAACAAAATGGAGTTGTGGAAAGGAAAAATAGGACTCTAGAGAAAATGGCTAGAACTATGTTATGTGAAAGTAACCTCCCTAAGTACTTTTGGGGAGAAGCCATTAATACTTCTTGCCATATATTAAATAGAGTTTTATTAAGACCCATCATAAAGAAAACACCTTATGAACTTTGGAAAAACAGAAAACCAAAAGTTAATTACTTTCATGTTTTTGGATGTAGGTGTTTTGTTCATAATAATGGGAAAGATAATCTAGGTAAATTTGACTCTAAATCGGATGAAGGAATATTCTTAGGTTACTCTACAACTAGTAAAGCCTATAGAGTCTTTAATAAAAGAACCTTAGTTATAGAAGAATCTATACATGTTGTATTTGATGACTCTAGTGACATCTCCTCTAGTAAGAAAGTTAATTTTGATGATGATGTTGAAATTCTTGAAGAAAAGATAGATGAGATGGCATTACAAGATGATAATCAAAAGTTGAGTGAAGGAGCATCATCAAGCCAAGAGGCTATTGTGGATCATGGGCTAACTAAAGCTTGGAGGTATGCTCACGGGCATCCTAAGGAACTAATTCTAGATGATCCATCTCAACCGGTTAGGACTAGAGCATCCCTTAGAAATTTAAATAACCATCTAGCTTTTGTCTCACACTTTGAGCCCAAACACATAGAAGAGGCCGAAAATGATGTAAATTGGATAAATGCAATGCAAGAAGAATTAAACCAATTTACTAGAAACAAGGTATGGAATCTAATAGAGAGACCTTCTGAATATCCTATTATAGGCACGAAATGGATTTATAAAAATAAACTTGATGAAAATGGAATTGTTATAAGGAATAAGGCTAGACTAGTAGCAAAGGGTTATAATCAAGAAGAAGGTATAGATTTTGATGAAACCTTTGCTCCTGTAGCTAGACTTGAGGCTATTAGACTATTATTAGCATATGCATGCTCTAAGGACTTCAAACTTTTTCAAATGGATGTAAAAAGTGCATTTTTAAATGGGTATATTAATGAGGAGGTATATGTAGAACAACCTCCTGGTTTTGAAAATCATCAATACCCTAATCATGTATATAAACTGAACAAAGCACTTTATGGTTTAAAACAAGCACCTAGAGCATGGTATGAGAGACTTAGCAAATTCCTATTAGAACATGAATTCTCTAGGGGAAATGTAGATACAACCCTATTTCTGAAAAAGCAAAACAAAGATATGTTATTAGTACAGATTTATGTTGATGATATCATTTTCGGTGCTACTAACAATCGCCTCTGCGAAGAATTTGCTGATTTGATGCAGAGTGAGTTTGAGATAAGTATGATGGGAGAGCTGAACTACTTTCTCGGGCTTCAAATCAAACAGTCTGAAGGAGGCATCTTCATCAATCAAGCCAAGTATATCAAGGAGATGCTCAAGAAGTTTGATATGGAGGGAAACAAGTCAATCAGCACCCCCATGAGCTCATCATGCAAATTAGGTCAAGATGAATCAGGTAAATCTGTAGATCAAAAACTTTATAGAGGTATGATAGGATCCTTATTGTATCTTACTGCAAGTAGACCTGATATTATGTTTAGTGTTTGCATGTGTGCTAGATATCAGGCTAATCCTAAAGAATCACATCTAGCTGCAGTTAAGAGAATTTTTAAATACTTAATAGGAACTAAGAACATAGGGCTATGGTACTCTAAAGAATCTAGCCTAAACTTAATAGGATACACAGATTTAGACTTCGCTGGATGTAAGCTTGATAGAAAAAATACCAGTGGGTCGTGTCAATTTCTAGGAGAAAATATTATCTCATGGTTTAGCAAGAAACAAAACTCGGTTGCATTATCTACTGCTGAAGCTGAATATGTTGCAGCCGGGAGTTGTTGTGCTCAAATCTTGTGGATTAAACAACAATTAGAAGATTATGGCATTAAACAAGATAAAATTCCCATTAATTGTGATAATACAAGTGCCATTAATCTAACTAAAAATCTAATTCAACATTCAAGAACTAAACACATTGAGATAAGACATCACTTCATAAGAGATCATGCATTGAATGGTGATGTGACACTCCAATTTGTTTGTACTGATAATCAATTAGCAGACATTTTTACAAAACCCCTAAGTGAAGAGAGGTTTAGTGTGCTTAGGAGGGGATTAGGAGTGATTGATCCATCCTAGTGCTGGTTTCCACTAGATTCATTGATTTTGATGACTAGATTGTGGTTAAAATAGAGTTTCTTTTCAATAATCATCAAATCAGATCATACTTTAGTGTTTTTCCCTCATTTGGCACGATTATAGCATGATTTTTAGGTGCGTGCCAAGGTTAGAGACGACTCAAGTAAGTTTCAGAGTCGGCTCCTAAGGGAGAGTCGACTCGCGCATTTGCGGGAGTCGACTCGCAAAGATGGCAGCAGAGGGGGAGTCGACTCGCATATAGTCGGGAGTCGACTCGAAGTCTATAGGCGCATAAGGAGAGTCGACTCGCGCATATTCTGGAGTCGACTCGAGGTCGAGTCGACTCGCGACTCAGTGGAGTCGACTCGCAGTCGGGATCCGACTTTTTAACCCTAGATTTGTCGTTTCGAAAACACTTTTCTCTCAAGCCGCCACTGTTCAAAAGCCCTAGAGCCGACTCCTAGGTCGTCCCCGATCGTCTCCAACCCCTTTTCCGTCGATCTTTCACCAGTTCTTAGGTTTTTCATCCCTTCCTAGGTCGACCCCCGGTCGGTCCCAAGCCTCCTCCGTCGACCTTTCTCCGTCCTTTAGGTTTTTCATTCCGTCTAGGTCATAATGCCGCGTAAGACTGTTGTCCGGAAGAGGTCCCGACCCGAGGCCGGTCCCGAGCGGCGCTCCAAGGCGCGGCACGATCCCGCGAGGCAACCACCTCCGGCTCGTTCCCCGCCTAGGGCGGTTCCCGCGAGGCCATTGGCCGGGAAGGCCGTCACCACCGGGAGATATGTCGATTTCGACTATCTCTCCCGGGAAGGGTTCACCATAGGTGATAGGCTTAGGGCACAGGGATTAGAGTACTTCCTCACTTTAGATCTCCCCACTTACCCTGGCCTTGTTAGAGAGTTCTATGGTACCGTCCATCGAGGAGATGGGGGTATCGAGGGCACAGTAGCCGGTGTCCCTCTGTTTGTTACGGAGGATCTTATTGCCCACATCCTCCACCTTCCATTAGTAGGGGGGCTCCCACACACCCTGAGGACAGGGTTGAGGCCCTTACGGCCGTTCTAGGGCATCCACCCCAGTCACCTCTAGACGAGGTTTCTACTAGCTCACTTCCGATTGAGGTGAGAATCCTTTTGAGTATACTGTCTAGGTCCATCTTCCCTAAGACAGGGAGATTTGATTTTGTAAATGAGAGAGACCTAGCTCTTATGTTTTATATTCTTCAGGACACCCCGATCAACTTCCCCAAACTCATCTATAGGTATATGTGTGAGCCCCTAGATAGACCTAGGCTCACCCTCCCATACGGCATGATATTCACCCTTCTGTTTAGGGAGTACGAGATTCCCATTCCTGAGGGGGAGCCCTTTCGCGCATTGCGATGGACTGATCGCATGCGTGCAGGGACCCTACACAGGATGGGGTTTCGGAAGAGAGAGGGGATCTGGGTTAGGAAGTCGTCCCTCACCTCACAGACCACCAGACCTTCCCCCAGTCCTGAGCCCGATTCAGACTACCCAAACCTTCCAGACCATCCAGATCTTCCATCCACTCCTGCTCCTACCACCTCCGCCGGACCCTCCTCCTCAGCTCCACCCACTCAGCCTATGGAGGTCCGGATCTCGTCTGAGCAGCTCCGGGAGCTGCGGCAGGAGATAGTCCGAGATCTGCTCCAGGAGCTCCGGGGTGCAGTGCCTACTCCCTCTCCTGCGCCCACATCTTCCGCATTGGTCCCTTCCCTGACAGCCGTGACAGACATGACGGCTGAGGTGCGGCAAGAGATATACAACATGAGGACCTTGATACAGGCCCAGTTCCACAGCATGAGTGAGGTCACGAGCACCACTCGACAGATGCGGGATGACATCGGCCGTGACATGTCCACCACCACCGCAGGGGCCGAGCGCTTGTCGAATGTGCTCATCGACAAGCTGGACGGACTGCAGAAGTCAGTACTCGAGCTGGATACGACACAGAGCAGGGCCATCCAGGCCATCATTCGCCAGCTAGAGAATGTGACCAATGCGGTCCAATCACTCGTGGAGCGCATGCCTCGAGGAGATACATCCTCGAGAGGAGAAGCCACATCCTCGAGAGGAGGAGATACATCCTCGAGAGGAGGACCTACATCCTCGAGGAGACCGTAGCTACTTTTTGTATTTTGCTTTGACATGTATTGCTTTACGTTACTTATTGTATTCTGAAATGTACTTACATACAAATTAATACAATGAGTAGCCGCATTTTTCTTCAATAATGTGTCTTTTGATCTATGTTTGATTGTGTGTTCTGTTTACCTTCTTTTTGATATGATGACAAAAAGGGGGAGAAATATGTAAAAGGAAGAACAATATGCATAAAATATGTAAAAGGAATCAATGGAAATCAATAAAAAGATAAACTCTTAAAACACACAAATTTGTTCTAAGTGGATTCGGTACCCCGAGGCTCATTATCTCTCTTTTGGGGCTCCTAATGGAGTAATCTCCAGAATCTATTCAAGGGATATTCGGAGATTAGCTGAATCCTACTCAAGAACAAATTGACAGATTTTCCCTCTAAAAACCAAAATTTCAGTTCAAAAACTTCAAAGCATTAAAAAGGAAATTCAAAGAATCAAAACAAAGTAGAATGCATATCTTGAGGGGGAGAATCTGAATTTTAATCAAGCAAAATCATTAATGACATATAAGCCAAACAATTGATTGTATAATATGAAGGCTTATATAATTCCAAATGAAAGGGGGAGCTTTAACTCCGAAATTTATTGTTTCACTCCTTTCAAGCTTGGATAAATTGAATTACCAGACATTTGAATTCATTTATGGATTTTATTTCATTGTTTATTGTGCAATTCACTTTACATATACTCAGTGTTTTGTCATCATCAAAAAGGGGGAGATTGTGGAGTGATTGATTAAAACCCTATTTGATTTTGATGAGATCAAAGCAATTGAGTATATTTCTTGTTTACTAATGAATTCAATTAAGTGTTTCAGTGAAAATCTTGTCTAAGTGTCTCAAGACTTGGTTCATAATTTTTGGATAAGTTAAGAAGACAGCTTGAACCAAAGTCTGAGACTCGAGTCGACTCCAGAGTATCACGAGTCGACTCCAAGCGTATCAAGTTCACTGGCACGGGCTCGAGTCGACTCCAGATCTGTACGAGTCGACTCCGACTGAGAACAGACAGAAGAACAGAAAGCTTCAACTCAGAACCTGTCAACGAGTCGACTCCCAAAGTGCGCGAGTCGACTCCGATGTTCACCGAGTCGACTCCGATGTTCACCGAGTCGACTCCAGGATAGTAAGAGTCGACTCCAAGAGGAACACAAAGAAAAAGTCAGAGAGCAGTTTTCGGGTCTGAGATTCGAGTCGACTCCAGTGAAACGCGAGTCGACTCCGATAGATGGCAAGTCGACTCCAAAGAAGGTGAGAGTCGACTCTCAGATGAACACAAGAAAAAGTCAGAGAGCAATTTTCGGACTCTGAGATTCGAGTCGACTCCCGCAATATGCGAGTCGACTCCAAGACTCCGCGACCATCAACAGACAGAAGACCAAGTTACTGCCTCTGAGATTCGAGTCGACTCCCAGACAGCTCGAGTCGACTCCAAGACAGCTTCACATCAAAAAGGCAGAAGACCAAGTTTCGGAAACTGAGAGCCGAGTCGACTCCGAGGAAGTTCGAGTCGACTCCAAGACTGGACGAGCCAAAAGACAGAGAATCGGAAGTTCGGGCTCTGAGATTCGAGTCGACTCCCAGGACAGTCGAGTCGACTCGAGTGGATCAAATTCAAAATTGGATCCACGGACTTCAGTGGATGAGCCGACTCCGAAATTGCTAAGTCAGCTCCAGAAGTTGGCGAGTCGACTTCAGGTCAAGACGAGTCGACTCCCAGTCGTGAAGGCAACTTTAATTCAAATCTGGAACAGTTGCCGAGTCGACTCCGGAAAAGCTTGAGTCGACTCCCGCTACAGCCGAGTCGACTCCTGATCGCGCGAGTCGACTCTAACCCACCAACGGACACATTGTCAGGCTGCGCAGAGTGTGCAGAACGGGCAGAAAAAGCTCTCTAACGGCTAGTTTCCGTGGGGGTTGGGTTAAATAGCCACACAAGACTGTAGCAAGGCAGAGAAGAACCATTCCACTCCAACTAATCAAGCATTCAAGCTTTGCAACGTGTTCTTCAACGAAAAAGAGGAAGATCTGCATTTACTGCATCCACCTACATCTTTCCAGCAATTAAAGCCTTCTCCTCCTGCATTCAAGTCGACTACTCACTCAAGAGGAGACCAGAAATTTAAGAAGCCATTCCTCTTCTCCAACCTAAAAGCGTTTGAGGCTTCTTAACTTCATTTATTGTTCATATTGTCTTTTATCTGCTTTTGAGAAGCTGTATTTTTCTGTTTCTTCTTTTTATTTACACATTGTATTTGCTTGGTTCAATCGGGGGATTGAATCAAGGGGATTGAGGTTGGTTGGTGAGCCGAGTGTAAAACCAACGTGTGTAAGGGTTCGATTGTGATCCCGAGAAAACAATCGGGGTGGTTCTAGTCGGTGAGCCTGGGAAAACCGACCGAGTTCGTTGTGAGCTCGTAAAACAACAAGTTTGGTTGTGAGCTTGGAAAACAACCGGCTGTAATCCAAGGGGGTTATAGTGAATTCCCAAGTGAGACTTGGGGAGTGGACGTAGGAGCAAGGGTTAGCTCCGAACCACTATAAAACTTGGTGTTTGTGATTGCGTGTCTCTATTCTTCTTCCTTTCATATCACTCACAGCACATAGTAATTAATTAAATAACTTACACTAGTTTTAATTACTTATCCACATCGTTTTAAATACCCAAATTATTTTAAAACCCAATTCACCCCCCCCCTCTTGGGTTGTCTATCTGGGCAACACTGACCACCACTCTCCTCCACCTAGCCACATGGATTTCCCTGATATACCCTCCAGCTCAGCTGGACCTTCCACATCCATGCCACCACCTCCTCCAGTCAGTGGGCCCTCCTTCCTATCAGAAGACCAGATGCGCACCTTAGCATCTGTCATTTGCCAGCAGATGAGGGAGGAAATGAGATCCATGATTTCTACTGAGTTGGCCCCCATCAGAGCTTCACATGAAGGGCTTCTACAAGAGCTGAAGGAAATTAGAGCTCAGATAGAAGCTACAATGCAAGAAATAGTTGGTGTGGGTGCCACCCAAACCTTCAGATCAATTGAGCTAAAGGACAGCTTGAAGACCATCTCAAATAGTCTTAAAGAGTTGACAAGCCCAGGAGGCAATGTGGGCACCTTGGTTGCCCAACTTAGAGGAAGAATTGAAATGGCAACCATAGAATTTGAAGCACTTGTGGCAGCCTTCCATAAGTCACAAGGAGATCAGTTTAAGACCCTAATGGATTCAATCAATGCATTTATAGATGCAGCTTGTAGGACTTATGAGCAACGTCGCCGATGAGGGACATTTTGTAGACATCTAGGGATCTTCTTTTTGTAAACCCTAGGCTATTTTGAAACACCTTTTGTATTAGAAATCAATACTTGTAATGTTTTCTTCTTTTAACTTTGTACTGACTTCAAAGGTTTGCAATGATACATGAATACAATTTCTTTTGAAACTTTGTGTACATTGTTAACTATGTGTATGTGATTCTGTGATTGTGTATGTGATCTAGTGATGTGCCATAAAAATCTCATAGCATGCCTTAAGTGGTAAAATTTAACACAACTTATCAATGCATATGACACAGGGGGAGCACATCTCGTGATAACTATGATTAACAAAAAGAGGTGTCTGAAATGAATACCAAAACAAAGGGAGAGTGATATGAATTACTAAATTCATTAATAGAAATAACTTGGACAGGGAGAGCACAACTCGAATATCCTTGAGTGGTTCATGGAAATAGGCTGAATTTTACTAGGAAGTATGCTTTTAAGCACCTAAGGATAATTTGTCCCCTTCATTGTTGATGACAAAAAGGGGGAGTAGATATAATAGAACTTAACTTAATTATGAAATGCAAAAAGGGGGAGTAGAACCAATATGGATATTGGATACATTGGAATGCAAAATACGAAATTCATACTTCAAAGTTGAATTAGAAAAGATAAAATTGAAGAATATTGGCTTTAACATAATTGCCCTTCTGGAAAAGAAAGGGGGAGTCAAAAAGAACTTAGCCTTCAATTATCTTTAGCATCAATATTTCATTTTAACTTGATTCAAATTCAGTTGATATGCTAAAATTGCTCAAGAGCTATTAAGATCAATTTTATGCATAAGGATAGAACTGAAAATTGACTATTTTGAATTATGCACATTGTATCTAGCTCCAATCAAAACATTAGACTTGTATATCTGATCAAATACTGTGTATATGTTTAAATTTCGAATTTTGCATATACTCAGTGTTTTGTCATCATCAAAAAGGGGGAGATTGTTGATCCCCTAATGGATTTTGATGAATACAAAACACTAGAGTATAATACCATTTATCTTAACAATTTAATTGAGGATTTCATGTGTTTTATTAACAATATTGTTAAAAAATGTCTAGGCAAGTTTCCATAATTTTTATGGATTTATTGAAGAATTTTTGAGATGAAGAAAACAGATCAGGGACAGCCGAGACGTCTCCTGATGGTCTCAGAGACGTCTCTGGCACAAACAGGAAGAACTGGCACACTTGGAGACGTCCCCGGCACCTGGCGAGGCATCTCGCAGGGTCGGAGTCGACTCTCTCAGTAGCGGAGTCGACTCTCTCAGTGGCGGCAGAAAGGCCGATTTCAAGTGATATGCGCGAGCCATCCCCACAGTACGCGGAGTCGTCCCCGCAAGTAAAAAGCTGAGTTTCCGAGTCGTCCCCGATGTAGCGGAGTCGGCTCTCTCAGGGTTTTCCAGAGGATGTCTTTTTCGGAGTTAAGGCAGCAGAGACGTCCCCTGAAAGAGCGGAGTCGACTCTCTCAGAGAATTCCAGAAGACATGTTTTTCGGAGTTATAACAGCGAAGTCGTCCCCAAGGCAGCGGAGTCGTCCCCATGCAAAAAGTGCAAACAAGCCGAGACGTCCCCGTAAAGTACAGAGACGACCCTCTCAGAAAAATAGAAAAACAAGGATTCAAACGGTACAATTCCAGAGTCGTCCCCGTAAAGTGCCGAGTCGACCCCAAATAAAGTGAAAAGTAAATTTATACAGCCGAGACGTCTCGCTTTGAAGCGGAGACGTCTCCGGAGCGCCTGGAACGCGACTGACAACTTTTGCAGGTCTGGTTTGAATTTCAAATCTCTTTTACTTTATCTCTAACGGCTATATTTGCTTTTTGGGCTATAAAAGGGACCTCTTAAGTGCTTCTCAATAACTCTCCACCAACCCAAAGCTAGATCATTTAAGAGAGAAGCAAGAGAGAGAGGTTCAAGGAAGTGAGTGCATTCAAGTGAAGAAATCAAGTGCTTTCAAGTTTTCCAAGTGATTTCAAGCTCAACTACTCTCTTCCACTCGGGATTCAAAGCTCACACTTAAGACTACGCGATCCACATCGGAAGAATCATCATTTTCCACGCTTCCAACGGCAAAAGGATTCTTCCGGATTTTATTGCTTATCATTGTCATATTTGCTTATTTAGAGCTTTCCAATCTTTTGTAAAACTCTATCAATATTGTGCTTGTTCCAGTCAAGGGACTTGGAACAAGGGAAAGGCGTCCCAAGCCTAAGTGAAATTGGGGGTTATAGGGTTTGTTGTTAGCCCGGTGTAAAACAACGAGTTGGATAGTGCACTCGCAAAACTACCGGACTGTAATCTTGGATTATAGTGGAAATTCCCAAAGGTGCTTTAGGGAGTGGATGTAGGAGCAGTGGAAGCTCCGAACCACTATAAAACCTTGTGTTTGCGATTGACCTTTCTCATTCCTCTTTCTTTACTTTAGTTCATATATTTGTGTGTTTTATTTTTAATTAGGCGAAAAGTTTTAAAACACCCAATTCACCCCCCTCTTGGGTGACCATCTCTGGGCAACACACATTGTGATCCTCTGAGACGTAAAAACTGTATCCTAATGACTCTTTAGGATATCCTATAAAACGAGCACTTATGGTCCTAGCCTCTAACTTGTTTGCCTGTAGTCTCTTGACGTGGGCCGGACATCCCCAAATCTTGGTTTCTTACCATGTCATATCTCATATGGTGCGATAGGAATGGACTTTAGAGGGAACTCTATTCAATAAGTAAATAGCTGAAAATAGGGCATCCATCTAAAGAAACAAGGGTAAATCAGTGAAGCTCATCATGGACTGGACCATATCAATAGAGTCCGATTCCTCCTCTCTGACACTCCATTGAGCTGAGGTGTACCAAGAGGAGTCCATTATGAAACTATACCATTCTCCTTGAGATAATCACGGAACTCTCCATTAAGGTATTCACTTCCTCGATCTGATCGAAGAACCTTAATAAGTTTTTGTGCTTATTTTTCTACTTCATATCCAAGCTTTTTGAACCTTTCAAAAATTTCATATTTGTGTCTCATACACATATCCATACCGTGAGTAATCATCGGTAAAATGAAGTAAAAAATTACAACCCCTAGCCTGCACATCGAATGGGCCACACACATTAGTGTGTACTAGGATAAGTATTTCAGTGGACCTCCCTGTGTCCTACAAAGGATAATTTGGCCAACTTTTCTTGAAGGCAGAATTCACAAATCAAATATGACTCGAAAGTCAATGAGCCCAAAAGCTCATGTTTCTCCAATTTGTTTATTCTGTTTTCTCCTATATGGCCAAGCCTGAGGTGCCATAAATACTTTAGATTTATCTCATTTTTGGATCTATTAGATCCTATGGTATTCACTGTTTGCTCAGATATATTCATAGATACATCCATATGTATGTGATAGAGACTGTCAATCATAAAACCATTTTGAATCAATAAAAATTTTTCTGTGCTAAATAAAATACAGAAATCAAATTTCTGCTAGCAATAGGTAACAGTCCCTAAGTATCCTGAGCATATCTGACAAACCTTCTGAAGGTCTGTCACCCTTCATGTTCTTTATGCTTCCCATGTATGTGGGACAGTTCCTCTTCCAATGGCCGCCCATTATGCAATGGAAACACTTTTCCTTGCAATTGGCCTTTTTCTTGGAACTTCCTTACTTGGTGTTTTCTTAGTCTTCTGCTTCTTCGCAGGCTTCTTCTTCTTCCAAATAGACTCTCTCTTGAAAGTAGAAACCAACTTGACAGCGAAAACGATGCCCCTTGAACTTCTTCAAGGTCCCTAAGGTAGTTACCAATTTATTTAATAATTCTATTTTAGTGCATACAACCTTGTTCATATGGTAGTTTACTATAAACTATTCATATGAAGCTGGAAGGGATTGCGGGATCAAATCCGTTTGCAATTCCTTGTGCATGGTCATGCCAAGCTTCTCAAGCTTCTCTAAGTCCTTTATCATGGTCAAACCATGATCATGGACAGACTGCCCATCGTGCATCTTGGCTTTGAAGAGCCTCTTGGACACTTCAAACCGAGCTGCGTGACTCTGATCACCATACAACTCTTGCAGGTGATTTAATATGTCCCTGGCAGTCTTCATGTTCTCATGCTGGCATTGTAATGCATTGGACATGGATGCCATTGTGTAGCACCTAACTCTATTGTCATTGTTCGTCCACTTAACAAGCGTCTTACGCTGATCAGTGATCGGACGGATTGGTAACACGGGGATTCCATGGTCTAGCATATACCCGAATTTCTCACAATTCAAAACTATTTTTTTTTGAATTTTGCTGAGCCAATCTTTATAATTGGGTTTGGTCAAACGGTTGTTCTATAGGATATGAGCTAAGAGTCTAGAAGCTGACTTTATAATCCTCAGAGAGTAAAGATTCTAGTTAGACTTTTGTACTTGATCCTAATATGTTCTAAGGTCTTTTAGAACAAATGTAACTCCCACTATTTTCTCGAATTCCTCACACTCTCCTAGTAGGAAAACGGAAATCCCACACGACTAGGGTTTCTAGTGGGTACTGCGGTCCCACCGATTTACATGCCACCTCACCTAACAGTTATTGGTCACACATAGATTGATGAATGTACAACTCTTGTACAATGCTTCTCAAGCATGTTGCAGTGTAACTTGGTCTCTAAGCCATGAAGACCTCACCTAACAGTTATTGGTCTCATTTCTTAGTTAAGTCAGACCCACCGTATAACCGTAGGAATAAAGTCGTCATTGGGTCCTCACCTAACAATTATTGGTGCCCAACCCCACCTTTACCCTACAACATCTCATGTCTATAGAGAGGTCCAGCCCCCCGATGCAACTTGACCACTGTATCCAGCCGAGACAAATCAACATCAGAAAGGCCTTAGCAGCTCTACTACAGTGGAAGACGTATTGACTTAATATTGGTTAATCAGGTCTTAGTGTTTGCAACTTGAGCTCTTCATAAGAGGTAATCGAACAATTGGCCAGGTAAGCAGGTGGGAGGCTCCCCTTACTCAAAGAGTAAGGTCCTAATTAAGTAACCACCTTTCATGCTTTCCTAGACACCAATTAGATCAATTAATCTAATATGACTCGCTCATGTTGGTTCACTCTCGACTTGATTGAGGAGGTTTTAATTTAGGTCTCAATTGGGTTTGCTACATCACATGTAAACCTATCTACCCGACTCTCATTCACATCACATGCAAACGGCACATTGCAGGCAGTTATAATCGCAGCAATAATTAAAGCTAAACTTTAAATGGGTGATGATCATGGATTCTAATTAGGTCGTATTACAAGCACATGCACGTCAATCGATCAATTGGTCTTCAACTCTTGAATTGGTTCCAAGCCTCCTTGATTCGATCCTTGACCAACTCTTGATCCAATCGCCATCAACCGCTTAGACCCCTGTTCATCTCATGCCTTGTCTTCAACTTGATCGTTGACGTACATCACATTACAGAAATACAACCAAATGTAAAATAAAAAAAAAATAAATTACATCTTCTTTTAGGAGGCACGCAGGCCTCTCAAAACATCAAATAAGATGCATGCAAACATTTGAAAAATTACATGACATTGCAGATCACATCGCAGGTCTTTACATTTAATACCAAAAGGGTTTGAATCCTATAATCATCACCACATGCAGCAATTATAATTTTCAGATCTGAAAACTAACTGATTATCTCATGACATAGGTTGCTGATCATGCTAATCATGATTCTAAACTTTGTAATCTCATTAACAATGCAATTAGAATCATCATCTTATCATATAAAAATCAGCATGCAAAAATCAGCACCCTAGAAAAAATCTGCATGCTGAAAATTTTCAGCATGCATAATCTTTCAATTTTCAGATCTAATAAGCCTACTAATAATTAATCCTTACCTTAATCTACGAAGCCTAGGCTCTGATACCACTGTTAGAATACCCCGATCATGCCGCTGAAATTTTAAATATTCAGATGCAGCGGAAGAGGCATGCGCAGGATCAACCGTTCATCGCATGAACGTTGTTCAAAAACCGTTCGTAGATAGATAAGGATTAAAAACTTTTAAAATCTTTAGAAGATCAGATCTTCACCTTGTGCGGGTAGATGATCACCGCAAACTGAAGTTCGTGGTTTAGGATGATGGTTCGCTTGAAGCCGTTCAAGTGCCCGGTCTCTACGGGTATCCACACGAAGCAGATGACCAATCCAAGCTTTCTATCTCCCTGGGGTGCTAGCTCCCTTGCAGAGATAACTTTTGATGGCTGATCTCCTCTCTTTCAATCAACCCTTGATTGTGCTTGAGAGGAGGAAGAAGAAGAATGAAGAAGAGGAAGAAGAAGAATCCCCACGCAGCCTTCTTTTCTTCCTTGCGTTGGATGAAGGAAGGGAAGAGGAAGGAGGATCCGCCAACCACCTTTGGCTTCCTCCTTGCTTGCGGCTAAAGGCAAAGGGGAGGGAGAGGGCCACGGCACAAGAGAGGAGAGGCTTTTCCTTGTCCAATTAGGTCAGCCCCAAAAAGCCCTCTTTAAATAACAAGTGGAGCTCCTAACTTTTAGGAGCTCCCTTGAATTAATTCCAAGAGGGGCGCCGGCCCCTCTTGTTGCCGCACCCATGAACCCAAGGAGAAGGGGCTTGAGCCCCTCCTTTTTGTGTTGCCCTAATCCTCATCTAATAAGGATTGGGTGGCCTTAATTTGGTTTAGCCCTAATCCAATTAGGGTTTAACCAAGGGTGAACCAATTTGGATCCAATCTAGGTAAGTCCTAATCCAATTAGAACTTAAATCAATTTTGACTTAATTGAACTCTTCAATCCTAACCCAATTAGGAGTCATGTTGATTCATTAGATTAATAATTAATTAGGACTTAAGAAACCCTAATCCAATTAGGACTTATTTAATTTTAGTCCTGAGGATGATAGTGTTATTTTGATGATTAACAAGCAATTATCTAGAGTATGTTATAAGTTAAATCAATACTTCATTTATAAGTCCATTACTCTCAGTATATTTGTATGAATTGACATAGATATATTTCATTGTTCATTTGAATGAATCTAACATTGAGATGCAGCAAAGAGTGGATTAAGTCGACCCAAAGATTGATTGGGTCGACCCCGGCACATTAAGAAGTCATTTGGCACACTTCTGCAAAATTGGCACAGATGAACAGTGAGTTGGGTCGACCCAAGGAAAGCATGAGTCGACCCAAACACCAAGATTCTTGAAACAAAACAGAAAAATGGCTCTCTGGATTTACTGAGAGGGTCGACCCAAATAGTGGTTGAGTCGACCCAAGCTTGAGTCGACCCAAACCCTAAGAGGGTCGACCCAAAGGCAAAATAGAAAAAGAAGTCAGGAAATGGTTCTCTGGAATTACTGAGAGAGTCGACCCAAGAAGAAGTTGAGTCGACCCAAGTGAACTTTGAGTCGACCCAAAGAATGGTTGGGTCGACCCAAGGGAAGGAAGGCTGAATTTCAAGTTTCTGTGTTTTCTGAGAGGGTCGACCCAAGGAATGTTTGAGTCGACCCAAGTGAAAGTTGGGTCGACCCAAGGACAGGTTGAGTCGACCCAAGCACGGGCAGAAGCATAACGGCTAGTTGTGCAGAAGTGCTTTTTGGACTCCCAACGGCTATAAACGGCTAGTTTCTTCAATCCAACGGTCAGGAAGGACTATTTGGAGGTTGGAGAAGTATTTAAGAGGGAGTATTCATCAGAGGAAGTAAGCTTTGGAAAATACATCAAGTGCATTCAAGAGAGAACCCTAGCAAGGCAAGCTTCATCCAAGAACTTCATTCAAGAGTCAAAAGAAAGTGGTTGAGCAGATTCCAAGAGTCATTAAGAGCTCCATCCACCCTTGAAGAGTGAAGCATCCTTGACAAAGAAGAGAGAAGTCACATCAAGCGATAACTATTCTCTAAACTCTTCTTTGTAGATTATATTGTTATATTTGCTCATCTAAGAGCTTAAATCTTCTTACTTTGTTTATTAAACTCCTTGTTGTAAGGTTTGTTGGTAAGCCCGTAAAACCAACATTGTAGGTTGTTGGTATGCCCGTAAAACCAACGTAGGTTATTGGTAAGCCCGTAAAACCAACATAGGTTGTTGGTAAACTCGTAAAACCAACGTAGGTTGTTGGTAAGCCCGTAAAACCAACGTAGGTTGTTGGTGAACCCGTAAAACCAATTGTGAAGGTTCGTTGGTGAGCCCGTAAAACCAACATAGGTTTTTGGTGATCCCGGAAAACCAAAGTGTAAAGATTTTTGGATTGTGAGCCCGGAAAACAATCCAACTGTAATCCACGGGATTATAGTGAATTTCCAAGGGGTCGCTTGGGGAGTGGACGTAGGTGCTAAGGAGAGCACCGAACCACTATATTTCTTGTTGTTTGTATTGTGATTTGTTTAATTCCACTAACTCATCATTTAACATAAGTAAGATAGTTAAAATTAAGAGAAACCAATTCACCCCCCATCTTGGCTTGTCACCTTGGGCAACAAGTGGTATCAGAGCAAGGTGCTCCAATAGTACTCATTGATCTCATAATCAAGAGTTAAAGATCATGACAACCCAAGTGGAATGTTCTATGAGTGAGGGGCAATCCACAGATAGACCTCCACTATTTAATGGTATAAACTACACACATTGGAAAGCACGCATGCGCATTTTCATTCAAGCACATGACTACGATTTATGGAGTATCATAGTCAATGGGCTACATACAAATGCTAATCATGATAAGAAAATGGCTCAGCAAAATGCAAAAGCCATGAATATTCTATATTGTGCATTGGATGATAGTGAACTTAATAACATATCTTTTTGCATGACTGCTAAGAAAATATGGAGTATGCTTGAAGTTAAATATGAATGCACTAACATTTTTAGTGAATTTAAAACTAGCTCCGAAGAAGAAGAGCAGCAAACTGAAATTGAAAATCTATGCTTTGTGGCACATGAAGATGAGGTATGTACTCGAATACAAAGTGATTTCTCATTCAAAAATCAAGTACATACTGAAGCTCAATCTGATTTTACATTTGATGAACTTCATGATGCATTTTCTGATTTATACTTAGAATACAAGAAGCTTAATTTAAAGAATAAGAAGCTTAGTTTAAAGAATAAAAGGCTACATCTGAAAATGTCAGAGGAAAGAAATTCTACTGCTGAAATGAAAGACAAATTAAATTCTGAGAATGAACGCTTAAGATTAAATTCAGAAGAATTGATTCAGAAAAATCAGAATTTAATTAAAAAAATCAAAACTTAAGTGAAGAAGTTAACCAATTGAAATCTTTTATTAACAAATTCACTGTAAGTTCAGAAAGATTAAAAACGATGTTTGAAAGTCAACATGCTGTTTTTGATAAATCAAGACTTGGCTGGATTTCTTTGCTCAACAATAAACCCCTAAAGAAAAATGTTATCAATTCGCCAAGCAAACCATTAAATAAGATAACTTATTTCAAACATAAAAAGATTGGGCATAAAAACTTTACCTATGGTTCCAATACGAATAAATCAAATGGTAAAGTTATTACGTTTAAACAGAATTGGATTCCAAAAGGAACCATATGCACTAACCCTCAAGGACCCAAGCAAGCTTGGGTACCCAAAATGAAAATATGAGGGTGTATATGTAGGTGTGCCAAGCTACCCATGGAACAAATGAAATTGTCATACAAATGGGTGCGTTGACACATAATTAAAGATAAGTCTCAATTTATTTATTAAATCTAGTATAAGGTTTAACATTCTACTTCGTGTATTGAAATTATCTTTTTATGAAATTACGATACTCTCTGCATCAAAGTTTTTAAATGCCTCATATGTTAAATCTTATCTCAACGATTTTAGCATGAAATTTTCTAGTGCTTGCATCATGATAAGAAAACAATGAATGGATATATATATAACCTTCTTCTTCAAGTTTACAAAATCTAAATTCCCTCTCTAGTATAAACACTTGATGCTGATTTCATACCTTTATGTTAAAACTTTATTGAGCATAATACTTATGAAATCTTATTTCATTATTTGTGAAGGTATGAGTATAATTTATCATTATATCACTCATTCCTTATGTGATTATTTGAAATATATTATGATTTACTCTATAAGTCGCATGTATGCATCATATGTTTCAATCATAAATGATTAATGTGTCGTGATCATAATGGAAATTCTACTAAAAAGTTTTATAACAATGGATTGTTTTTTCTTTATAAGTAATTCTCAAGACTATTCTAAAAATCTAAGATTAATAAATCTGATCTTTAAAGTGTTTCATTTAGTATAATCATTGTATCCTTGATTGAATGATTAATATCCTTACATAAAATTATCTCAAATTCTACTGATTAATGTTAACACGTCATGTTTAATCTGAGCATAAAAATATTCTAAAAGTATGAATATTAATTCCTTTGAACCATCTCCCATAAGTCAAATATAAAATCTTAATTTTTCTAAAAGAAGATTGCTTGTCTTCCGGAAATAAGAGTATCTGTGTTGAAAGCTAAATCATAATCAGAATTTTGATAGAAACAACTACTTAAGATAATCTGATTAAAATTCAACTTGTATATTTTATTGATAATTATCTTATGCAAATTGAATCTAAGTTAAATTGATTCTGAAAACAAAAAAATTGATTTAACTTTAATGAATCTTTCTATTGCCTCACATGCTTGTCCTTGAACCATTTTACTTAATGAAGTTATCTCTTTAGTTCAAGTGACTTGTGTTTGCTTATATTTAGGCAATCTCTTGAGTAAAGTGACTCAAATTCAATTATTGTCATGTCTCATATTGAGTCATCTTATTAAGAAATATGTTGTATGAATGTTTTTGTATCCTAGAGAACCTAATGAATTACCTTCAAGAAAAGAAAAAGATTTTGCTAATGATACAGGATTTATGAGCAAGAAATTTCAACTTGAAGGACACCTCGATGAAAGATACAATAAACATTTACTTGCAAACAAAAAAAGGAGAGATTTTCTTCAGCCAAGGGTGTAAAGAATCTAAAAGGTATTTGGCTTGAAGAATGCTAAATGCACTGGTAATCTAAACTCTTCTCTTGTGAGTTAGTTGAGCAAAATCAATAGTCTGAAATTATATGGTAGCATGATTAAACCTTTAATTGCTGATCATCTTGATATCATGCTTTATTCTCATGCTAGTGATAATTGTTTCATGGTGTGATTAAATTGAAGTTCACTTTTTCCTATATAATGCATAACCATGAAATACACAAGTTTATGCCTCAAATCTCTAATTCAAAATAACTTGTGATAAGCTATGAATCATTGGGCATAATGAAAATGCTGTTTGCATGATATACATTTATATGCAGCATATTAGATTAATTTTTTTTTATTCTGCTCTTTCATGTAATTACTTGAAAATAATAAAAAGAAAGAGAGATAAAGAAAAGAAAATGAACAATTATTCAAGGAAAGTAAAATCTAAGTAAAGGCAAATACTCCAATCTTTAGGAAAAGCAAAACAAGCATAATATATTTGGCACATTTGTGAGACTAATATGAACATTCCTTTTGGAAGAGATAAAATCCGTAATTAATTACAGAAAAAGTTTGAAGTGAACATTTTAACCCTTCTATATTGCTCATCATAGGGATGGTGCCAATGAGGAGGCTAGTGGTAGTACCCGGCACTATTTGACCCAACTATTCGGTGTAGGGCATATTAGGGACGGCACAAGAGGGAGGCTAGTGGTAGTACCTCGTGCCCCTTCCAACTCCACCGGATAGGGAGCAAATAGAGTATAGAGCATAGAAAAGTAAAACCAAAAGAAATGAAGATTAGAATATTCACTGAGTGGTTAAAGGAAGAAATTCAAAAATGAGGAAATGAATGACAAGATAAATGAAAGTATATAAAAAGCTTGTGAAAAGCCAAATGAAGTTTCGATCACTTGAAAACACACCTTAAGGATAAAAGCTTAAACTTAATTTAAAAATGCTTCTATCGTTGCATTTTTGTAACTTTCATGATATACTTCAATGATTGCATCATTTTGGGGAATAACTCAATATGATTTCTAGATGAAAACTACGGTTTAAGAAAAATAGAATTACTTTGGATACCTTGGTTGTTTGCTCCGATACGCATCTGAAACATATCATTTTTTATCTTATAAGTGTACTGAAATTGGTCTAAATGATGTGTTTTTCAATGATCTTGATTGCAAATAAATGGTTCTAAATATATGATATTATTTTGATATTAAAAAGATTTATGGTGCTTCATATATACATTGCTGAAAAACTATGATTAAGAAATTAATATTTTGAATATACACTCCTACATAATTAAATGCTTCTATCATTAAAAAGAAAAGCTATTTTTAAGAAGAGAGTTAATGATCCTAAAGCTTAGAATATTTCAACTCACTTCAATAATTCTTATAGGAAAGAAAATATAATTACTTTTGAAAAGAAATTTGAGCTTCAAAAGAATTATTTTCTGATTAATATTTCCATACATATTCAAAAAAAAAATAAGAGGAAATATAATTTATTCTTAAATGATTAAAAAGAGTGATTGCTATAAATTTTGAAAAATTCTAGATCACTCTGCATTCTTGATATTATAGAAGAACAAAAAAAAAAGGTTTGAAAGAAAATGCATCTTTTGAGGGGGAGCTTTAAATACTCAATCTCTTTATTGAAAATTATCTTCAAACTCTAAACTCTCAAATGGAATGATTAATTAAGGGGGAGAAAGAAAATTTCAGAGTGAGAGATCATATAGAACTTAATCGTATAAATTCGCATCTAAAGATGAGACAAAGAATACTAAATGTAAAGTGGTATTAAACTTTGTGCTTCATTGAATATCTTTTGAAAGTTGGATTTCCATTTGTATTCATCGGTAAATCATTTATTTCTGAAAATTTAATTGAAAAGGATTCCATCTGTCTTAGTTTCGAAAATTTATCTTGGAATCTACTTATGAGTTCTTATTGGCTTGCACTTTAGTGTTTCAATCCTGAGCCAATTCATTTTAATTGATTTTGATGCTATGATCTTTAAAGGAGTAAAAGAAAGTTTTTAAGAGAGCTCTAAAAGAACTTTCAAAGCCTTAAATTTTATGTATCCTACACTGCATAAATTCATGTTTTGGTATATATGCCCCAATACTTTTATATCATGAAAGAACTTTGAAGTCATTAAGAATTAAGGATTCAACATAATCTTATGTTTTTCGAGTATATAAGTTTTGATCTTTATTTGCTCTTATACTATACTCTGAAAATTAATTAGATTGCTCTCATCTTGCTATATACTTAATATATATATATATATATATATATATATATAAAGGTGTTGAATTTTCATTCGTGCCTTCTTTGAATATTATTCTTGATACTCCTTGAAATAACTTGAAAAAGATTCCATCTACACTTGATTTGAAAAATATCTTTGGAATCTACAGTTAGAGATCTCTTTTGGCTCACATCTTAAATATCTCATTTCTAAAGCCAAACACATAGAAATAAGATATCATTTTATTAGGGATCATGTGCAAAATGGAAACATATGTATTGAGCATATATGTACTGAAAAACAATTAGCTGACATATTCACAAAACCCTTGAGTGAAGATAGATTCTGTACGCTAAGGAGGGAATTAGGCATATGTGATCCTTTTTCTTGAAGAGATATAAAAGGGAGCAAGCAGTCTCATGATACATTCCTCCCATTTCTAAAAACCCATGAAACATGAGTCAAACTTGTAATCTATAGATTCCTTACTCATGTATCATTGTCCCAGAGAGAATTTGTAAGGATTGGAAACAAGGAAAATTTTTAGAAGCGAAAAGGAAGAGAAAGGAAAAATTTCTGAACTTGGGTCGACCCAACCCAGAATAGGGTCGACCCAACGTTGAGTCGACCCAAGAAAATTCTTGAGTCGACCCAACGTCGGGACCCTACTGTTAAAAGGGGGACCCGTGAGCTTTTTTAGGGCACTGTTTACCCTTTGTCCTCTTCCGAAAACCTTATTCCCCACTCTCCAATCTCCTCCAATCATCTCCAAACACTAGATTATTTCACGATCTTGGAGAAATGGGACCCAAGAGAGCCGTAGCCAAGCGATCCGGGAGAGTCTCACGATCTTGTTTAGAGCCTAGGATATGTATCTAGTTCTCATATGTATTTTGTGTTTATTATGTATCTTAAACTTTGATTAAGGAACATTGTATTTGCTTTTGTTTTTGGCATGAATGTACTAAAATGTTCCTATTTTGATCAATGAAGTTTGAATGTTATTTATTGTGTCTTTTCCCATGTACCTATTTGATGATAACAAAAGGGGGAGAAGTAAAGAAAGAGTAATAGGGGAGAAGTAAAGATAGAGTAAATAGAGTAACAAAAAGGGGGAGAAGTAAAGAAAGAGTAATAGGGGAGAAGTAAAGATAGAGTAATAAGAGGAGAAGTAAAGAAAGAAAGAGAAATAATTTGTAAAACAAATTGAAAATCATATAGGAAAGCATATACATCTAAGGGGGAGCAATTTGCAACAATGAAAATGATCAAGTCAAAAAATTTATATCAAATTTCAGAATTTGGCACGCACCTCTCGCACCCCGATACATAACCTGAAACTCATATTTTATCTCAAATTTTTTGAAGTTTCATCGCTAATGAATTATAAATGAAAGGGGGAGCAATTCAAAAAGTCAAATTGGCAACATTTAAATGATATAGGGGGAGATTTCACTCTTATATATGAAAAGCTGAAATTCAGCAAGTTAAGCCCTTTCAAAAACTGATTTCAAAGATAAATAACAATAGGTTCATACTCTTTATTTTGTAATCATCAAAAAGGGGGAGATTGAGGATGATAGTGTTATTTTGATGATTAACAAGCAATTATCTAGAGTATGTTATAAGTTAAATCAATACTTCATTTATAAGTCCATTACTCTCAGTATATTTGTATGAATTGACATAGATATATTTCATTGTTCATTTGAATGAATCTAACATTGAGATGCAGCAAAGAGTGGATTAAGTCGACCCAAAGATTGATTGGGTCGACCCCGGCACATCAAGAAGTCATTTGGCACACTTCTGCAAAATTGGCATAGATGAACAGTGAGTTGGGTCGACCCAAGGAAAGCATGAGTCGACCCAAACACCAAGATTCTTGAAACAAAACAGAAAAATGGCTCTCTGGATTTACTGAGAGGGTCGACCCAAACAGTGGTTGAGTCGACCCAAGCTTGAGTCGACCCAAACCCTGAGAGGGTCGACCCAAAGGCAAAACAGAAAAAGAAGTCAGGAAATGGTTCTCTGGAATTACTGAGAGAGTCGACCCAAGAAGAAGTTGAGTCGACCCAAGTGAACTTTGAGTCGACCCAAAGAATGGTTGGGTCGACCCAAGGGAAGGAAGGCTGAATTTCAAGTTTCTGTGTTTTCTGAGAGGGTCGACCCAAGGAATGTTTGAGTCGACCCAAGTGAAAGTTGGGTCGACCCAAGGACAGGTTGAGTCGACCCAAGCACGGGCAGAAGCATAACGGCTAGTTGTGCAGAAGTGCTTTTTGGACTCCCAACGGCTATAAACGACTAGTTTCTTCAATCCAACGGTCAGGAAGGACTATTTGGAGGTTGGAGAAGTATTTAAGAGGGAGTATTCATCAGAGAAAGTAAGCTTTGGAAAATACATCAAGTGCATTCAAGAGAGAACCCTAGCAAGGCAAGCTTCATCCAAGAGCTTCATTCAAGAGTCAAAAGAAAGTGGTTGAGCAGATTCCAAGAGTCATTAAGAGCTCCATCCACCCTTGAAGAGTGAAGCATCCTTGACAAAGAAGAGAGAAGTCACATCAAGCGATAACTATTCTCTAAACTCTTCTTTGTAGATTATATTGTTATATTTGCTCATCTAGGAGCTTAAATCTTCTTACTTTGTTTATTAAACTCCTTGTTGTAAGGTTTGTTGGAAAGCCCGTAAAACCAACATTGTAGGTTGTTGGTAAGCCCGTAAAACCAACGTAGGTGAAAAGTTCTAGCATGTCATAATGGGCAGCGGAAGCTAGGGATTTTAAAAATTTTCTTAATAAAGTCCCTATGCATGAAACCCTTTTAAGCCTAGATCACCTTAATGATTACAATCAAATAATATAAAATAAATGCAGAATTAGTAGAATACCTCAAACGCTAATCCAAAGTGTACAATCTCCACGAGGCGTCCAAGTGTCCGCCCTCCAATGGTGATCCACACGAAAACTTGATCAAGACTTTAGCTCCAAAGACTTTTGATCCTTAATGCAGAATTCTTCTAAAGAACTCTAACGGCTTGCTTTCCTTCCTTTCTATTTTTCTTTAGCCTTCTAAAATCACTTCTAATCCTTTTGTCCTAATGAAGACCACCTTGTCTTGGCTTAGGACACACTAGAAGCAATGTTAGAAAGAAAGAAACTAATGTAAGAAAGAAGGAATATGAGAGAGAGAGAGTTGGATTGATTTCCGATGATTTGAAAACACCGGGAGCATTCCCTATTTATAGATGGCGTACGGATGCATTGTAGCCATCCATTCATGCATGAAGAGGGGCGTGAGATCAAGGGATGTGTCATTTGATGAGAGGGCATATCAGAAGTAGTTAGGATAAGATGAAGTGCTTATGATATGGCGCTTCATCCTTATCCATTCCCTAAGCATCTCTTCATGAAATCCACCGTACTCATGCCTCTCTTCATTTCTTCTCACGCATGAAAAATAGGGAGCATTCTCAACCATTGATCAAGGCTAGATGATGATCCAAAGGCCCTTATTGGTGGCGCCATAAGAAAGAAGGAGAGAGAGAATGATGCGGTTGAAGGGAAAGTAGTTAGGATATGATGACGTGTCATCTTTATCCAATCCAAGTGGCACTTCTTCATGAGGCGCCATTCTAAATTCACCGTATTCCCTTCTTTCTCACGCCATCTGATGTTGACTAAGTCAATATCACAAGTCCATCACGAGATCATGATCTCCCATCATCCCATGATGAAGATCCAATGGCTCTAATCCATGGCGCCATCCATTTGATCCTTCTCTTCATCCAAATGTTGATCCAACGGTCAAAATTAAATGTTTTATCAAATCTAATCCAATTAGACTCAAATCAAGCCAATTTAGGTGCCAACTCTTGGCTAACCCATATTAGAATATGATCTAATCAAATTAGATCAATTAAGAATCAGATTCGAATCCAATTCGAATCAGATTCGAATCCAGTTCGATTCAGGAGCTAAGGTTTGCAACACCTGCTAGGATGTTTATCTTGCAAACATGATCTAATCCAATTAGACCCTTGATAAGTTTTCTTATGTGTGACCCATTGGGTTCCATACTTAGCCAGCAATAGGTGTGAGTGCGAGTTGACCCAACTTGATTAGAACTCTTCTAATCGATTTAAGTCCAAACTGCGCGAACCCGAACCTAACAATTAGAATTCTTTCTAATTGATGATCGAATTAAACTCTTTAGTTCGATCAAACCTATAAGACAAGATTGACGTCTAGCAACGTGTCATGTCTACCCAGAAAATATGGAATTTGGTGGAAATACCAAAAATATCCTTCAGTGGCAAGTTACCATGCAATTCAATCCTTTAATCAAACTGCATCCCAAATATGTATATGAGTATGAATATATGTCAAACTCAATTTCATATTCATATTTTTCTCAATCTTTTAATGATAATTCAAATAATGAAACATTAGAAACTCTTTCTAATTTTCATTCTGCTTTGATCAAAGGCTTCCTGAATTATCATATGATTAGAATAAATAGGATGCTATCTTCTCTTACTAGAAGTGATTAATTCCTTGTTGACCTACTCATAATCTTCGTACACAATCCACCATATCCAGAAGACCTCGTACATAACTTATTGTCATGAATGAGTGTAAACCAAAACATAGGTTCATGTGCACAAGATACCATGGTGATCTCAGGTCAAAGGATCAGTTGCACAACTCCCACTAAGAGAATCATCTTTTGACATGTAAGTAAGACTTCATAAGATTTCTCTTTGTAGGTCAATTCAGTGAACTCATTCTTCTAATGAGCACCCATATCTTTGTATTAGTGTCTCCACACAAATGATTGTGAGATCAATCATCCTCTGCATCGAGCATACATAAGACATGCCAGTCTTTCCGGTAATCATTGATCCCCGACTCAATGTACCAATGACTGGGAATATTTAAGATTAGGATTTTAGGATTTTAAGTCTCACTAGTATGATCTCATCATAGTCTTAAAACTATTGCCCTAATCTAAGGAGTTTATCATAAATATAATCAACAGCATATGATAAAATATAATGCCTTTATTCATATTTAAATGTCATGTACATGATTTGGACAAATCAAAAGAAAAACCCTTCGCAATACATATTGCGATTGGCTTGTAGGGCATCTACTCTTTCAATCTCCCACTTGCACTAAAGCCAATCGCTCTTATATTTTATCCCCATACAATCGAGGTGGCGATCGAACTGCTGTTGTGGTAGAGCTTTAGTGAACGGGTCTGCTAGGTTGTTCTTAGTGTCTACTCGTTCAATGACTATGTCTTGTCTCTCGACAATCTCTCGAACAAGATGGAAGCGTCTTAGAATGTGCTTGGATTTGTGATGAGACCTTGGTTCCTTCGCTTGAGCAACAGCTCCAGTGTTATCACAATAAACTGGAACTGGTCCAGCAATCTCGGGAACTACTCCTAACTCAGAGATGAACTTCTTCATCCAGACAGCTTCCTTAGCGGCTTCACTTACAGCAATGTATTCTGCCTCAGTAGTTGAGTCAGCTACAGTTTGCTGTTTGGAACTCTTCCAGCTCACTGCACCACCATTTAAGGTAAAGACATACCCTGAAGTGGACTTGCTATCATCTGGATCTGATTGAAAACTAGAATCAGAAAATCCTTCTAGTTTCAACTCAGATCCTCCATAAACTAAAAAAATATCTTTAGTCCTTCTCAAGTACTTAAGAATATTTTTCACAGCTATCCAATGATCCTCTCCTGGATCAGCCTGAAATCTACTTGTTATGCCTAAGGCATAAGCAACATCAGGCCTAGTACATAGCATAGCATACATAATCGATCCTATTGCCGAAGCATAGGGAATAGAATTCATTCTATTCCTCTCTTCAGATGTCTTAGGAGACATCTTCTTAGAGAGACGTATGCCATGACTCATAGGCAAATAACCTCTTTTACTTTCTTCCATGCTGAATCTTTTCAGCACATTATCTATGTACCTAGACTGGGACAAGCCTAGCATCCTTTTAGATCTATCCCTATAGATCTTTATACCAAGTATATAGGATGCTTCTCCCAAGTCTTTCATGGAAAAGCTTTTTGACAGCCAAGTCTTGACCGATTGTAACATTGGAATATCATTTCCAATGATCAGTATGTCATCTACATACAATATTAAGAAGACAATGGCACTCCCACTAGTCTTCTTGTACACACATGGTTCATCCACATTTTTGATAAAACCAAACTCTTTGACTGTTGTATCAAAATGGATGTTCCAACTCCTCGATGCTTGCTTTAATCCATAAATGGATCTCTTAAGCTTGCATACTTGATTTGCTCTCTTACTTGAGACAAATCCTTCTGGCTGTGTCATGTAAACTTCTTCCTCAAGATAACTATTAAGGAAGGCGGTTTTGACATCCATCTGCCAGATTTCATAATCATAGTATGCAGCTATTGCAAGCAAAATCCGAATAGATTTGAGCATAGCTACTGGCGAAAAAGTTTCATCATAGTCAATTCCTTGCTTTTGCCTGAAACCTTTTGCCACCAATCTAGCCTTGTAGGTTTCTACTTGGCCATCTGCTCCAATCTTTTTCTTATAGACCCATTTGCAACCTATAGGGTTTACACCCTCTGGTGCATCAACCAAAGTCCATACTTGGTTGGTATACATAGAATCTATTTCGGATTTCATGGCTTCTAGCCATTTGTCAGAGTCATTACTCATGACAGCTTCCGAATAGGTCAGAGGATCATTATTCTGAACAATGTGGGCTTCATCATTTTCAATGATGAACCCATATCTCTCAGGTGCTCTTCGCACTCTATCTGACCTTCGGAGAGGAGATGTGTGTTGTGGTTGTACCTCATCAATGGGTACATCTGGTTGAAGAATTTCTTGTGTTTCTATTTGTAGGTCTTGAACTTCTTCAAGTTCTATTTTTCTATCCTTGCCCTTTTCTAAGATAAACTCTTTTTCTAAGAAAATGGCATGCCTACCTACAAAAACTTTTTGTTCGGTAGGATGATAGAAGATGTATTCTATACTATCTTTAGGATAACCTACAAAAATATATTTATCTGATCTAGCACTTAGCTTGTGTCCAAAATTTCTTTTGACATAAGCTTGACAACCCCATATCTTAAGATACTTAAGATTAGGCTTCTTTCCTCTCCATATCTCATATGGAGTGCTAGGTACAGACTTAGAAGGTACCCTGTTTAATATTAGTGCAGCAGTCTCTAGGGCAAAACCCCAGAAGGAAATAGAAAGATCAGTAAAGCACATCATGGACCGTACCATATCTAATAAAGTACGATTCCTCCGTTCAGCTACACCATTTAATTGTGGCGTATACGGAGGTGTCCATTCAGAGAGAATGCCCTTTTCTTTAAGATGATTTAAAAACTCACTAGAAAGGTATTCACCTCCTCGATCAGATCGAAGGATTTTAATACACTTTCCGGTTTGTTTTTCAACCATACTTTGATACTCTTTAAACTTATCAAAAGCTTCGGATTTATGTTTCATAAGATACACATATCCGAACCTTGATAAATCATCAGTGAATGTGATGAAGTAAGAGTATCCACCTCTAGCTGGAGTTGTCATAGGACCACATACATCTGTGTGTATAAGTCCTAATAACTCACTTGCCCTTTCTCCATGTCCAGTGAATGGAGACTTAGTCATTTTACCCATAAGACAAGATTCACAAGTTCCTAATGATTCATAATCATAAGGATCAAAGAACTCTTCTTTGTATAACTTGTTGATTCTTGATTCACTTATGTGACCAAGTCGGCAATGCCAAAGAAGGGTGTTATTTACTTCCTCTCTCTTTCTTTTATTGCTTTTATTAATATGAAAGACATTGTCATTAAGTAATAAAACAAGAAGACCATTTTCCATAATGCCATTGCAAAGATGCTTATTAAAAAAATAAATAGAGCAACCATTGCCCTTTCCATTAATTTCAAATCCTTTCTTTAACAACAAAAGAATGGAAATTACATTTCTAATAATTTTGGGCATATAATAACAATCTTCTAATTGTAGGAGCTCTCCCGAAGGTAACTCCAAGTTGTAGGTTCCAACAGCTTCAGCCTGGATGGACTCTCTTCCAGCGCCATACAGCTCGAAGTCACCTTTCTTCAAAATTTTAATTTTCTGTAGTCCATGCAAAGATTTGCAAATGTGAAAACCACAGCCGGTATCCAATACCCATGAATTTGAATTTGAAGAACTTAATGACAAGTTGGCATGTAACATAAACATACCTTTTGATGCAACTCTTGCATCGGTCTTCATACTTGCAAGAAAACTCTTGCAATTCCTTTTCCAGTGGCCAGCTTTGCCGCAATGAAAACAGGTACTTGATCCGGAGTTTTTCTTTCCTTTTTTCTTTTTGATGCTACTCTTGGGGTTCAATCGTTTCTTAGAACCCTTATTTCCCGATTTTCTTTTAGAAGTGCCATCTATAAGAAGGAGTGGACCTTTATCCTTCTTAATATGGCCTTCAGCTGTTTTGAGCATATTTAACAGCTCGGGCAGGGAGGTGTTCAGCTTGTTCATGTGAAAGTTCACAACAAAATGAGAGAATGAATCAGGCAGTGATTGCAGGATCAAATCCTGACTGAGCTCACTATCCATAGCAAAACCTAATTGACTTAATCTAGTGATTAAGTCTATAACCATAAGAACATGGTTTTGCACTGGAGTTCCTTCATTCATTCTAGCACGGAACAACTGCTTAGATATCTCATACCTAGCAGTCCTGCTTTGTTCTCCATACAACTCTTTTAAATTGAGAAGTATGGATTGAGTGTCCATGCCTTCATGTTGCCTCTGTAATTCATTGCTCATAGAGGCAAGTATGATACATTTGACAGTCAAACTGTCATTTTTCCACATCTTATGTGTGGCAACCTCCTCTTCTGTAGCATCATCCCCTAGATCTCCAAGATCAGGGGTTTCAAGTATATAGGAAATTTTCTCCTGAGTGAGTACTATCTTTAAATTCCTCAACCAGTCCACATAGTTTGGTCCGGTCAACTTGTTGGCATCTAAGATGCCTCTTAGTGAAAGTGAAGAAGCCATTTAATAATTCTACATATGCAAGAACATAACTAATATAAGCAGACCAATCATGATGACATGTTTGCAACTAGATAAGGACTTTAATCTAATTTGTCTCCTACTATTCTTATCGAATATCATAGCCCTCTCCTATGATAAACATGAAAATATAATTTTTCTTAGTAGGGTTGAGATCCTAATTCATCATAAAAAGCCTTGTGGTTACACAACAAACCTTTATGAGTTCAAAGGTAGGAAACTCTTTCCGATTGCATCTCATGCAATTCTCAACTTTATCTTGTCCTCTTAAAATACTTATTGCCTTGTGTTAGCACAACAAACAATAATATTTTAGTTAAGTCAAACCCTTCATTTTCATATAGTCATATTCGAATAATATTGCCCTTGTGGTTGCACAACAAGGCAATATATTAAAATATGCCATAAGCATCTTAATGCACCAAGACAGTATAACATCAGTCCCCATTGCAAGTTTTGTGTTAGCACAACAAACTAGCATGGATCTTGACATAATAATATCGAGGCATGAAGGAAGGCTATCAATAGTATTATATCAATATTAAGCTTATCCATAATAGACAATCAAACAATTGGCCAGGTAAGCAGGTGGGAGGCTCCCCTTACTCAAAGAGTAAGGTCCTAATTAAGTAACCACCTTTAGTGCTTTCCTTAGACACCAATTAGATTAATTGTTCTAGAATGGGTTAGCTCAAAATTTTTTAACACTATGACTTAATATAATTTTTATTGAGGGCTTACTAGTCTCTAGCACATTCTTTAATTGTAACATATATTTAACATATCTAAAATAAGCTATCATGCATCATAGCTATCTCATAGCATGTATAAATTATAAGCAACTAATTAACATGCTTCAACATATTTTCATATGGAAAATTTCGTATCATGACATTTTATTACATATCATATCATATATGAATCATATATTTCAGCATTTCATTAAGCATATGACATTACTATCTCATAGTAAATTAATAATCATACATCATGCATTATATTATTTGATTGAACCAATTAAGGATAGCTCTGATACCACTGAAAGGTTCTAGCATGTCATAATGGGCAGCGGAAGCTAGGGATTTTAAAAATTTTCTTAATAAAGTCCCTATGCATGAAACCCTTTTAAGCCTAGATCACCTTAATGATTACAATCAAATAATATAAAATAAATGCAGAATTAGTAGAATACCTCAAACGCTAATCCAAAGTGTACAATCTCCACGAGGCGTCCAAGTGTCCGCCCTCCAATGGTGATCCACACGAAAACTTGATCAAGACTTTAGCTCCAAAGACTTTTGATCCTTAATGCAGAATTCTTCTAAAGAACTCTAACGGCTTGCTTTCCTTCCTTTCTATTTTTCTTTAGCCTTCTAAAATCACTTCTAATCCTTTTGTCCTAATGAAGACCACCTTGTCTTGGCTTAGGACACACTAGAAGCAATGTTAGAAAGAAAGAAACTAATGTAAGAAAGAAGGAATATGAGAGAGAGAGAGTTGGATTGATTTCCGATGATTTGAAAACACCGGGAGCATTCCCTATTTATAGATGGCGTACGGATGCATTGTAGCCATCCATTCATGCATGAAGGGGGGCGTGAGATCAAGGGATGTGTCATTTGATGAGAGGGCATATCAGAAGTAGTTAGGATAAGATGAAGTGCTTATGATATGGCGCTTCATCCTTATCCATTCCCTAAGCATCTCTTCATGAAATCCACCGTACTCATGCCTCTCTTCATTTCTTCTCACGCATGAAAAATAGGGAGCATTCTCAACCATTGATCAAGGCTAGATGATGATCCAAAGGCCCTTATTGGTGGCGCCATAAGAAAGAAGGAGAGAGAGAATGATGCAGTTGAAGGGAAAGTAGTTAGGATATGATGACGTGTCATCTTTATCCAATCCAAGTGGCACTTCTTCATGAGGCGCCATTCTAAATTCACCGTATTCCCTTCTTTCTCACGCCATCTGATGTTGACTAAGTCAATATCACAAGTCCATCACGAGATCATGATCTCCCATCATCCCATGATGAAGATCCAATGGCTCTAATCCATGGCGCCATCCATTTGATCCTTCTCTTCATCCAAATGTTGATCCAACGGTCAAAATTAAATGTTTTATCAAATCTAATCCAATTAGACTCAAATCAAGCCAATTTAGGTGCCAACTCTTGGCTAACCCATATTAGAATATGATCTAATCAAATTAGATCAATTAAGAATCAGATTCGAATCCAATTCGAATCAGATTCGAATCCAGTTCGATTCAGGAGCTAAGGTTTGCAACACCTGCTAGGATGTTTATCTTGCAAACATGATCTAATCCAATTAGACCCTTGATAAGTTTTCTTGTGTGTGACCCATTGGGTTCCATACTTAGCCAGCAATAGGTGTGAGTGCGAGTTGACCCAACTTGATTAGAACTCTTCTAATCGATTTAAGTCCAAACTGCGCGAACCCGAACCTAATAATTAGAATTCTTTCTAATTGATGATCGAATTAAACTCTTTAGTTCGATCAAACCTATAAGACAAGATTGACGTCTAGCAACGTGTCATGTCTACCCGAAAAATATGGAATTTGGTGGAAATACCAAAAATACCCTTCAGTGGCAAGTTACCATGCAATTCAATCCTTTAATCAAACTGCATCCCAAATATGTATATGAGTATGAATATATGTCAAACTCAATTTCATATTCATATTTTTCTCAATCTTTTAATGATAATTCAAATAATGAAACATTAGAAACTCTTTCTAATTTTCATTCTGCTTTGATCAAAGGCTTCCTGAATTATCATATGATTAGAATAAATAGGATGCTATCTTCTCTTACTAGAAGTGATTAATTCCTTGTTGACCTACTCATAATCTTCGTACACAATCCACCATATCCAGAAGACCTCGTACATAACTTATTGTCATGAATGAGTGTAAACCAAAACATAGGTTCATGTGCACAAGATACCATGGTGATCTCAGGTCAAAGGATCAGTTGCACAACTCCCACTAAGAGAATCATCTTTTGACATGTAAGTAAGACTTCATAAGATTTCTCTTTGTAGGTCAATTCAGTGAACTCATTCTTCTAATGAGCACCCATATCTTTGTATTAGTGTCTCCACACAAATGATTGTGAGATCAATCATCCTCTGCATCGAGCATACATAAGACATGCCAGTCTTTCCGGTAATCATTGATCCCCGACTCAATGTACCAATGACTGGGAATATTTAAGATTAGGATTTTAGGATTTTAAGTCTCACTAGTATGATCTCATCATAGTCTTAAAACCATTGCCCTAATCTAAGGAGTTTATCATAAATATAATCAACAGCATATGATAAAATATAATGCCTTTATTCATATTTAAATGTCATGTACATGATTTGGACAAATCAAAAGAAAAAACCCTTCGCAATACATATTGCGATTGGCTTGTAGGGCATCTACTCTTTCAGTAGGTTGTTGGTAAGCCCGTAAAACCAACATAGGTTGTTGGTAAACCCGTAAAACCAATGTAGGTCGTTGGTAAGCCCGTAAAACCAACGTAGGTTGTTGGTGAACCCGTAAAACCAATTGTGAAGTGTTGCCCAGTAGATACAACCCAAGAGGGGGGGTGAATTGGGTCTTTTAAAACTTTTAAGCTACTTCTAACACTTTTCAATTAATTATGCTAAGTTGTATAGTTGCACAGTGGAATTTAAACTTAGCAATAGGTTGATTTATCAAATGAGACTTGATTAAGTAAATTGAATATGCTTGCAACTAAAGGATGCGCGGATAGGAGTTAAGCAGGCAATTTATCTAGGTAAGTAAGTGAGCAAGATAGACAATGACAAAAAGCATCACAAACACAACAAACATATAGTGGTTCGGTGCACCCCAGCACCTACATCCACTCCCCAAGACCTCTTAGGAATTTCACTATAATCCTACAGATTACAGCAGGTTGTTTTACAAGCTCACAACCCAACTTGTTGTTTTGCGAGATAACAACAAACTCGGTCGGTTTTCACAGGCTCACCGACTAGAACCAACCGATTGTTTTCCCGGGTTCACAATCAAACCCAGTTGGTTTTCCCACAGGCTCACCAACCACAACCTTACAACGATTGTTTTTCGGGTTCACAATCAACCCAGTTGGTTTTCCCAAAGGCTCACCAACCACAACCTAACACCGTTGGTTTTCCCCTTTGGCTCACCAACAAACCTTAACCCCTTGATTCAATCCCTTGATTGAATCAAGTTACAAGATATTAAAACAAAGGTTTAAAACAAATCAAAGCTTCTTAAACAAGCAAATATAACAATATAAACAAATAGAGTAAAGAGAAGCCCTTAATCGAGTTTTGAAGATGAAGGAGCTCGGCTTCTTCTTTACTTGACCCTCTTCTGATTTGGCACGAAGTAGAGGATCACCGAGGCAGCACACGGATGGAGAGAAAGCTTTGGAATTCACTTGGATGCTCTTCTTCTCTCTGTTTCGCTTTGGATGGCCCTTTTGTGCTTATGGGAGATTTTCCTTGTAATCTCTTTGAAATCTCTTCCCTAAATGTTCTCTCCCACTTTCATACCTTCTCCCCTAGCTCTCCTCTTGATTTTATAGCTTTACATGTCGTGGAAACAGAAATCTAGCCGTTAGAGACAAAAATAGAGCCGTTGTGCACAGTCTGCAACTCCTGACAAAGTTTTCGTTGGGATCGGAGTCGACTCGCGCGATCTGGAGTCGGCTCGGCTGTAGCAGGAGTCGACTCATGCTTTTCTGGAGTCGGCTCGGCAACTGTTCCAGATTTGAATTAAAGTGGTCTTCTCGACTGGGAGTCGACTCGACTTAACTCGGAGTCGACTCGCCAAAATCTGGAGCTGACCTTGCACTTTTGGAGTCGGCTCATCCCAAGGAATCCATAGATGTATTCTTCAACTTGGCTCACTCGAGTCGACTCATGAATTCTGGGAGTCGACTCGGCGCTCAGAGGCCGAACTCCCGATCTTCTGTCTTTTGGCTCGTTCAGTCTTGGAGTCGACTCGAACTGTTCCGGAGTCAACTCGGCTCTCAGTATCCGAAAAACAGTCTTCTGTCTTTTTGGAGTAGCGCTGCCTTGGAGTCGACTCGAACTGTCTTGGAGTCGACTCGAGTCTCAGAGACAAAAACACTGTCTTCTGTCTTTTGGTGTAGCGCTGTCTCGGAGTCGACTCGGGCTTTGCGGGAGTCGACTCGGCACTCAGTGTCTGAAATTGGCTCTCTGACTTTTTGCCTTGTATTTCTCTGGGAGTCGACTCTTGCTTCCTTAGGAGTCGACCTGCCAACCATTGGAGTCGACTCGAGTTCCTCAGGAGTCGACTCGGCTCTCAGGGTCCAAAATAGCTTCTCTGTGTTTCTGCCTTGTTACTCCCTGGAGTCGACTCGTACTATCCAGGAGTCGACTCGAGGACTATTCTTTTGGATTTTCCTTTGAATTTGCTCTTCCAACTTGAGTCCTTTGAACTTGAAACTTGGGTCAATAAATTGTAGCTTTCTTCCAACTTTTCTTGAGAGCTTTGGAGGCCTTCTTGTGTTCTTCCAACTTGCTATATTCCTTGCAAAATAACTATCTTTCTCCTTGCAACACAAACATTAGTATTTATACTTCAAGGTTTTGTGATCATCAAAATCAATCTTTAAATCAATCTTTGGGTCATCAGTCTCCCCCTTTTTGATGATGACAAAACTTGGAGTATATGCAATATAAAATATATTGTGTTCTAGAAGTAGTGCATAGCTAAGTTGCATGAAGTAGAAAACATATATATTTAAAACATACTTCATGATAATGCTTTAGATTTAATCAGCTTAACATAATCAACATATCTAAATTTAAGCTGGTTTGTATTCAATTCAGAACATACAAAATATAAAGCATTATGAACATATAGTTAGGTATTTCTCCCCCTTTTTGACAACATCAAAAAGATAGTGAAACATTAAGCACAAAGATAAGACTACTCAAATATTTCTTTTTCTTATTGTACTCTGATTTGCATGTCAAATTATTGCAAGGATATGAATCATATAACACAAGGCAATAATATTAGAATAAGATTAATGAGCATAGATCAGAGCCAATTAAGATAATTTCAGAGCAGAACACATCGAATGTGATTCCAAGGATAGTTTTCAACTCAAGTGTAGATGGAATCTTTTTTAAGTTAATTCAAGAAGTACCACGAATGATATTCAAAGAAAGCACGAATGGAAATCTAACCTCTCTTCAATAATAAGTATGAAAGCTCGTTCATTTAAGATCTTTTGCCCAATATATTAAGTATTTTATCAACATGAGAGCAATTTAATTAATTTTCAGAGTATAAGTGCAAAACTCATATACTTGAAAAACATATCATCATGTTGGATCATTAATTCTTAATGACTTCAAAGTTCTTTTATGATAATAAGAACATTGGGGCACAAATACCAAAATATGCAATTTTTGATACATCTTAGAGCTCATTTAAAGACTTTCTTTTATTTCTTTAGAAAATAAGCACAATTTGATACATAAAAATATGAATTGGCATAAAATTTGAAGTTCTAAAGAGCAAGTCAATTAGGACTCATTAGTAAATTTCAAAATAGATTTTCTAAAAGATACTCAAGCAAATTCAACATATCATACTCCCCCTTTTTTATTAAATTAGAGGCTCTTAAGATCAACTATTTGAATTGCAATTTGGTTCATGATTTATGCATAAGATATATTAATCAAATAACAAGCCTCAAGGTGTACCATAAAGATTTTCAGATTTAAATTTCAGATGATACATATTGGAGAGCATTAGGATCACTTTTCATTATGCTTTCTCTCTCCTTTAGTTATAGATTTATGCGATTAAGTTCCATAAGATCTCTCCTTCTGAGATTTTCTTTCTCCCCCTCAATTGATCATTCCATTTAAGAGTTTAGAATTTGAAGATAATGTTCAATAAAATTGTCAATCTCAAAACAAATATATTTTCTATAAGTTTCAGCTTATTTTCATAAGACTCAATGTTTGAGATAAGACAACCTTTATAGAACTCATCTCAAGGTATAAACTTATTATATAATTAAAGCAAGTCTTGCAATATAAGGAGGTTCATCAAAATCAATCCATAAAAATTAAGGTATGAGATACTGAATATCTAAAGCTTCCCCTCAAAAGATGCATTCTTCTTTAATCATTCTTTTCTATTGTTGAATTTCAGATTTTAGTGATAAACGTGAATAAAACTGAAATTCTATAATATCGAGAATGTAGAGTAATCTAGTATTATTCAAAATTTGTAGCAATTACTCTTTCTAATCCTTCAAGAACAAGTTATGCTTTCTCTTAATCTTAGAGAAAATGTATAGAAATATTAATCAGAAAATGATTCATTTGAAGCTCAGTTTCTTTCAAAAGCATTTACATTTTCTTTCTTTTAGAATCATTTGAGTGAGCTGAAATATTTCTAGCTTTAAAATCATTCACTCTATATATATTCTGATGGAAGTCTTTAAGAATGTAGGAGAGAAAAACATATAGATGATCATTGAGGTATATATATATTTATAGAAATCAATTTCTTAATCATAGTTTTTCAGCAATGTATACATGAAATACAATAAATCTTTTTAATATCAAAATAAAATCATATATTTAGAAATCTTTATTTTCAATCAAGATCATCGAAAGACACATCATTTGGACTAATATTAGTACACTTTAAAGATAAAAAATGATATGTTTCGGATGCGTATCGGAGCAATCAACCAAGGCATCAAAATTAATTCTGTTTTTCTTACATTAAGATTTTATTTAGAAATCATATTGAGTTTAAGCTTTTATACAAAATCAGATTCTAAATTACATAAGGATTTTCAATAGAGGCTTTCAAAATCATAATTTGAGATATGTATCTTCCACATTGTAGCTCATCTTAAATCATTACGATTGAAAACACATATTTCAAATATATAAGGGCATATTCAAAATATTTGTATTTATGTTGAGTTTTGGTATGAATTAGAACATTATATACCAAAATTAGGCAAGTTGAAAGATAAAACAAAATCAATTCATTTTGCCTAAATAGAGATATACTTCTCTTCTCCTTTTTACAAATTTATTCAACTTTCAGATTTCAAAGATGATTGTGAACGACAAATCTAAAATTTCTTTTCAATAATACCATAAAATAACTTCATATAGTATTTCAAACATTCAATCAAATTATCCAAGCATGGAACATTACAAAATATTGAGAATCCATAATTCAGAACATCATGCCACATGCAAAATATATTATGTGTTAAGTCATGCATTAAAATATTAAGAAAACGCATGTCAAGGATCAAAATCAATTCTTTTCAAATAAACTCTCCCTATTTAAATATAATTTTGCACTGATTTCATCCTTAAAATGTGTTTTCAAGTGATTAAAAATTTGACTTTGTCTTTCATTTTTACTTTCTTATGCTCTATACTCTATTTGCTCCCTATCCGGTGGAGTTGGAAGGGGCACGAGGTACTACCACTAGCCTCCCTCTTGTGCCGTCCCTAATATACCCTACACCGAATAGTTGGGTCAAATAGTGCCGGGTACTACCACTAGCCTCCCCATTGGCACCATCCCTATGATGAGCAATATAGAAATGTTAAAATGTTCACTTCAAACTCTCCCTGTTTAAGTGTAATTAATTACGGATTTTATCCCTTTCACAAGTCTCATAAATGTGCCAAATATATTATGCTTGTTTTGCTTTTCCTTAAGATGAAGTATTTGCCTTTACTTAGATTTTTACATCCCTTGAATAATGTTCATTTCCTTTTTTTTATCTCTCTCTCTTTTTGTTATTCTCAAGTAATTTACATGAAAGAGCAGAATAAAGAAATAATCTTATGTATCATATAGATGTATATCATGCAAACAACATTTTCATTATGCTCAAGGATTCATAGCTTCTCACAAGTTATTTTAAATCAAAATTTTAAGCATAAACTTGTGTAGTTCATGATTATGATATAGGCAAAGATATATTTTAGTTTGGGCAAACCATAAAACAATTTCTATAAGCATAAGTCAATCAATACATATATAGACATGATATCAAGAAATTAATAATTAAAGACTTTAATCATGCCATAGTAAGATTTAAGTTAATGACTTTGCTCAGCTAATTTATGAGAGAGGTATCTAAAATTACCGAATCATTCTGCATTCTTCAAGTCAAATACCTACTAGATTTCTTATGTGTAACCTTTTGGCTGAAGAAAGTTCTCTCTCTTGTTTGCATGTGAATGTTTATTGTACCTTTCATGGAGGTGCCCTTCAAGTTGAAATCTCTCATTTTCTTGCTCAAGGATCCTGCATTATTAACAAACTCCTTTTCTTTCTTGAAAGAAAGTCATTAGTTTCTTCAAGATACAAAACATTCATCCACCATATTTTTAACTAGATGACTCAATATAAGATATGACAATAGTTGAATGTTGAGTCACTTTACTCAAGAGATTGCCTAAGTGTAAGCAAGCATATATCACTTGAACTAAAGAGATAGTTTCATTGACCAAGATGGTTCAAGGACAAGCTTACAAGGTAATAGAAAGATTTCTCAAGGTCAAATCATTTTTTTTTTATCTTCAGAATCAATTTTAGCTTAGATTCTATTTGCTTAAGATAATTATCAATAAGACATGCTAGCTAAGTTTTATCAAATTATCTTAAACAGTTGTTTCTATCAAAATTTAGATTATGATTTATTTGTTATCAATAAATTATGATTCATTAGAGTTAGATTGAAATCTTGCACATAATGAGCATACAATCTGGTCTACTAGCTGTATGATAAAATAATTATTCTATCATGCTTCAATACAGCTTTAAAAACAATAGATCTCCTTTATAATGAAATAACCATATAGGAGTGCATTCTACACATTCATTTGACAGAATATAAAGCTCATGAAGCAAGCAAATGATAATGGTGATCTTTACTTCTAATCATGCAAGAATTTCATCAAAATCTAATTCATCTTTTCTTGATTGAATCTTTTAGTAGTCACCAATTTTTCTTTATTAAGAGCATTTCTGAAAACTCAATTTGGTTCTAATTATTAACAAGTTTTCAGATTTTATCGACAAGATTTCAAATTCTCTCTCCTTTAAAAATGATTTAGTTTAACTTGACCAATTATAATCTTGTTCATTCTTCTTAAGGTGTTTTAGTTTTAGATTGTTATATGTAAACAAAAAGATTAACATATACATATATAATCTGATTTTAGTATCTTGATGATAAATCGTTAGTCTTATAAAGAATAAAATGAATTGATATTTCTACAACTAGAATCTTTTCATTGAATGTTCTATATGCATTGCTTGATGAATGATATCCAAAGATAAAAATATCTGTATCAGATTTGGCATTATTTTCAAAAGACCATATCAAGCATAACATAAACTACTGAAGAATATGAAAGATATGCAATAGATCATTTTTCTATTTGTCAGAAGATCAAATGGAGTTTTCATCAAAATAGACCTAATAGAAACCATATATATGACAAGCAGTGATGATAGCTTTTAACAAAAAGAATTAAGTAGATGACTATCATATAACATTGCCTTTTTCATTTCTTCAAGGATTCTATTAATCCTATTTTACTTATGGTGTTCTTGGTGCAGAAACAATTATATTCAATATTATTTTCTGTGCACAACTTAATACAAAATTGGTTTTCAAAAACTATGTTATGATACTTCTTTATTTTCATAGTTTGCAAACCTTTTTCATTTGAACCCTTTTTGTGAGTTTGTGCCAATGTAGAAAATATTTCAATTTGAGTGCCAAGAACAAAACTAATGTAAGCTTTTGAAAACTTAGTGATGGAAACAACATCTTTAGATTTAGAAATTGATTTTTGTTTGTTTCCTTAGTTAACATGCATAGTAAACTTTGACCTTTCAGAAGATACTCTAGGTAAGCCAATGGCAAGGTCTTTTAAGATTAAGTACATACTAGCATGAGTTGATTTTATATGCCAAAGATGGTTTCTTTCATCTTGGTATTCATAGTGCATATATTCAAAGGCATACCAGGTACACATTTTCATATCTATGATCGATAAACAATAATGCCATAGATAAAAAAACTCTCAATCAAGCATATAGAGAATTCATAGAGTTATTCTTAATAAATTGTTTAATCATTTAACAACTTATCCAATAGTGAGTAAAGTATACTATAAAATGAAGTGATTTGATTATATTTCCAAAAGTATTTTCTATATCACAAAATTGATCAATACTTGCAATTCATATTTTAATCAAATCCTAAAGCAAAAATAATGATGAGATGCAAGGGTTACTGATTTCATTATTTCTTTCATTTAAATCATTCTTCTTAATTACATTTTAAATTCAATTCTTTAACATATGTCTAGAGCACCCATTGTTTAGATAATATCTTTCATTAGAACCTTGGATAGCTAGACATATTTGCTGAAAAATAATCATATTTTCAACTTAGAAACCCAAGCTCTTTTGGGTCCTTGTAGGTTAGCTATAATTGTTCCTATTGGAACCCATATTTTCTTAATAGCTATTTTGTCCATGAGTTTACAGATTTTAGGATTACAAGGGATGTATTTCTGTATCCTCTTGTTGAATTTAACACACATAGATCTAACATGAGTAGTAGATAAACTTTCAGTTTTCTATTTTTGCCTTTTAGGTTCATCAAATTTGTAATGTATAGATTTAGGAACAATAGAAGAGATTTTACTTAGCTTTTGTTCCTGTTTATTAGTATTATAAGAATCTATTTTAGAATAATTAAAAACTGTTTTAACCAACATATTCTTGAAAGATTTTTGGGTGTACCAAGGTTGATATCCTAATCCAACTTTATCAAATTCAGCTCTTTGATTATTTATCATTAGGTTTAATTTTTCAGAGCTGAAGGTAAATCTTTCAACAACAGGTTTTAATTCGTCAACTTCTTTAGTTAATCTTCTGTTATCTTCTGAAAGTAATTCATTGTTTTTCTTAAGTTTATCATGACTTTCAGTGAGAAGTTGATTTCTTTGATTTAGTTGTTGATTTTCTTTAATTAAGATTTCAGTTTTACTAGTTAGTTTCAGTTTTTCATCTATTAGAGTTTGATTTTCTTTTGAAATTTTCAGATTTAGTTTCTTAAGGTTTTTATTCTTCACAGCTAATTTTCTACATTCACCATACAAATCATGAAAAGCATTTAATAATTCATCATAAGAGAATTCTTCTTGAAAATCATTTGATGTAAGAGTAGATTCAGATTTTACCTTGTCTTCTTGTGCCATAAAGCACGAGTTAGTTACCTCTTGTAGTTCCTTGGAGCTAATATCATCATTGTTGCTCCTAACTTTTAATTTCTTGCTTGACTCTTTCTTGGTCAAGGCTTTCTTCCTTTTTATCTCTTTCTTCCTTTCTTCTAGCTTCCTCTTCTTCTTTGTCTTTAGGAAGCTTTTGAATCTTTCTTCCTGATTTAGAGTGTTTCCTGCATGCTCAATGTTAGTCTTGCAATTATCCTCAAGTAAACTAACATGGGGTTCTTCGGAAATATCATAAGTTGCTTCAAGAGTATCCCATATTTGTTTGGCAGATGAACATATACAAATTTGGTTGAAAATATTTTTATTAAATGCACAGTAGAGAAGGTTCATAGCCTTAGCATTTAGTTCAGCCAAATTTTTATCGAACATACTTTTAATTAATTTCGTGGGTGTGTGTAGGCCATTTGTTATGACATTCCATAACTCATAGTTTTGTGATTGAGTAAAGATTTTCATTCTAGCTTTCTATTGAATATAGTTAGATCCATCAAACAGTGGAGGTCTGTTTGTGGAAAGTCCCTCAGCAAGTAATACGTTATGTGGGGTTGTCATGATCTTTGGCTCTAGTCGGTTAAGACTACAAATAATATTTGAGCACCTGCTCTGATACCACTTGTTGCCCAGTAGATACAACCCAAGAGAGGGGGTGAATTGGGTCTTTTAAAACTTTTAAGCTACTTCTAACACTTTTCAATTAATTATGCTAAGTTGTATAGTTGCACAGTGGAATTTAAACTTAGCAAAAGGTTGATTTATCAAATGAGACTTGATTAAGTAAATTGAATATGCTTGCAACTAAAGGATGCGCAGATAAGAGTTAAGCAGGCAATTTATCTAGGTAAGTAAGTGAGCAAGATAGACAATGACAAAAAGCATCACAAACACAACAAACATATAGTGGTTCGGTGCACCCCAGCACCTACATCCACTCCCCAAGACCTCTTGGGAATTTCACTATAATCCTACAGATTACAGCCGGTTGTTTTACAAGCTCACAACCCAACTTGTTGTTTTGCGAGATAACAATGAACTCGGTCGGTTTTCACAGGCTCACCGACTAGAACCAATCGATTGTTTTCCCGGGTTCACAATCAAACCCAGTTGGTTTTCCCACAGGCTCACCAACCACAACCTTACAACGATTGTTTTTCGGGTTCACAATCAACCCAGTTGGTTTTCCCAAAGGCTCACCAACCACAACCTAACACCGTTGGTTTTCTCCTTTGGCTCACCAACAAACCTTAACCCCTTGATTCAATCCCTTGATTGAATCAAGTTACAAGATATTAAAACAAAGGTTTAAAATAAATCAAAGCTTCTTAAACAAGCAAATATAACAATATAAACAAATAGAGTAAAGAGAAGCCCTTAAACGAGTTTTGAAGATGAAGGAGCTCGGCTTCTTCTTTACTTGACCCTCTTCTGATTTGGCACGAAGTAGAGGATCACCGAGGCAGCACACGGATGGAGAGGAAGCTTTGGGATTTACTTGGATGCTCTTCTTCTCTCTGTTTCGCTTTGGATGGCCCTTTTGTGCTTATGGGAGATTTTCCTTGTAATCTCTTTGAAATCGCTTCCCTAAATGTTCTCTCCCACTTCCATACCTTCTCCCGTAGCTCTCCTCTTGATTTTATAGCTTTACATGTCGTGGAAACAGAAATGTAGCCGTTAGAGACAAAAATAGAGCCATTGTGCACAGTCTGCAACTCCTGACAAAGTTTCCGTTGGGATCGGAGTCGACTCGCGCGATCTGGAGTCGACTCGGCTGTAGCAGGAGTCGACTCATGCTTTTCTGGAGTCGGCTCGGCAACTATTCCAGATTTGAATTAAAGTGGTCTTCTCGACTGGGAGTCGACTCGACTTAACCCGGAGTCGACTCGCCAAAATCTGGAGCTGACCTTGCACTTTTAGAGTCGGCTCATCCCAAGGAATCCATAGATGTATTCTTCAACTTGGCTCACTCGAGTCGACTCGTGAATTCTGGGAGTCGACTCGGCGCTCAGAGGCCGAACTCCCGATCTTCTGTCTTTTGGCTCGTTCAGTCTTGGAGTCGACTCGAACTGTTCCGGAGTCGACTCGGCTCTCAGTATCCGAAAAACAGTCTTCTGTCTTTTTGGAGTAGCGCTGCCTTGGAGTCGACTCGAACTGTCTTGGAGTCGACTCGAGTCTTAGAGACAAAAACACTATCTTCTGTCTTTTGGTGTAGCGCTGTCTCGGAGTCGACTCGGGCTTTGCGGGAGTCGACTCGGCACTCAGTGTCTGAAATTGGCTCTCTGACTTTTTGCCTTGTATTTCTCTGGGAGTCGACTCTTGCTTCCTTAGGAGTCGACCTGCCAACCATTGGAGTCGACTCGAGTTCCTCAGGAGTCGACTCGACTCTCAGGGTCCAAAATAGTTTCTCTGTGTTTCTGCCTTGTTACTCCCTGGAGTCGACTCGTACTATCCAGGAGTCGACTCGAGGACTATTCTTTTGGATTTTCCTTTGAATTTGCTCTTCCAACTTGAGTCCTTTGAACTTGAAACTTGGGTCAATAAATTGTAGCTTTCTTCCAACTTTTCTTGAGAGCTTTGGAGGCCTTCTTGTGTTCTTCCAACTTGCTATATTCCTTGCAAAATAACTATCTTTCTCCTTGCAACACAAACGTTAGTATTTAAACTTCAAGGTTTTGTGATCATCAAAATCAATCTTTAAATCAATCTTTGGGTCATCATGAAGGTTCGTTGGTGAGCCCGTAAAACCAACATAGGTTTTTGGTGATCCCGGAAAACCAAAGTGTAAAGGTTTTTGGATTGTGAGCCCGGAAAACAATCCAACTGTAATCCGCGGGATTATAGTGAATTTCCAAGGGGTCGCTTGGGGAGTGGACGTAGGTGCTAAGGAGAGCACCGAACCACTATACTTCTTGTTGTTTGTATTATGATTTGTTTAATTCCACTAACTCATCATTTAACATAAGTAAGATAGTTAAAATTAAGAGAAACTAATTCACCCCCCCATCTTGGCTTGTCACCTTGGGCAACAAGTCCTAATCCAATTAGGACTCTAATTTGAATCCGAAGTCCTAATCCGATTAGGACTCTAGGAATCCTACTCCAAGTAGGAATCTAATTTTAATTCAAAACTTCTAATCTCATTAGGATTGTAGGAATCCTATTCCAAGTAGGAATCCCAGTCCTACTCCAACTAGGATTTCCAGTCCTAATCCAATTAGGACTCTAGGAATCCTACTCGAAGTAGGACTCTTGTTTCAAGTCCAATTAATTAATTCCCTTTATTCCTTCTTCAACTGAATATCAATCGAATTGATTACTTGTGATTCCTAATCACGATTCAACCATCGGATCGGTCAATACTTCTAATGTGTGTGACCCCATAGGTTCTACTCTGACTGGTAGTGAGATATATTATGATCCCTATCACAATATCATTGAAAACTCCTTTCAATGGATTGGAACGATTCCAACTCTACTCTTTAGGGTTTATCGATCATTGAGATAATCCCTGTGAGTCCCACCATCCACCAGTGACACCTAGCAGCATGTAGTGGCTACCCAGTAGAATAGAATGATGAACCTCTAGGTGCAGTTATCATATGATACAGTCCTACTATCGTGGATCCCTACAGGACGGAGGTCATGGATAACTCGTCAAACCCCTTCGTCTGTCATATGTCAAGATTTATTCGACTCGAGTTCGTTAGTGAAAAACTCTTTCTCCACTTTATATTACTGCCCTGGCCAAGGTCTTAGAACTCAGTCTAACAAATCACATAGGATCACTCCTCTTCTATCAAGGTCGATAGATTCCATATAAGTGCATACTCTACTCCTACAGTGAACTTAATGCAGCCAATTTACACTACAAGGACCCATATGACTAGAGACCATGTATACGTGTAGTCAAACTACAATAACCTCACTGTGAGTAGCTGAAGCACCGCAGGTCAAAGGACCAGTCATACTACTGCAACATCAAGCAAGTTACTGACGAGTGGATAGACATCCAAGTGACTTCTTGTCTTGGTCACACTCAGTACCCTTGTTCTGTAACAAGCACCTGCACTATCACTTCAATGTCCCTACACCGTGGACTCAAGTCTCGTCCATCCAGAAGGAAAGTGATCTGTGCACTGATCGGATCAATCACCGTCCTCGTGATGATCCATTGATCAGGAGCATTTAGAAATTAATCACCAATGATAAATGGCTCAAATTCTCAACTCTTGAGAATATGCATCATCATCTTATTAATTTTTTGGACGATTCATAGACACATAAACAATATGAATGAAAAGATGCCTTTTATTTATTCAATAATAAATAGTCAAGTACAAAATTATGTCCCTAGAATTAACAATGTGTCAGCCAGATTGGCTTCTAGGGCATACATCTAACAAGTTTAACATCTACTTGGCAACTATTGCCGAGCTATGCAACCCAAGAGAGAGGGGGGATAAATTAGGTTTCTAAAAATTTTGTAAATATGTACAATTAAAAAATTTGACTTTCAAAGTGCGTGTGAAGAGAGTGAAGAGTGTAAGCGCAGATATAGAATGAATGCTAAATGAAGAACAAAGCACAACACACAAATATAATATTTTATAGTGGTTTAATGCCAAATCTACTATCAACGTCCACTCCCCAAGATACCATTCTTAAGAATTCACTATGATCTTTCCAAAGATTACAACCAAATTATTTTACTCGGGCTCATAATCAACCTAGTTAATTTTTAAATCAACCAAAAACCACCCCTATCAAAGTCTTCCCCTAAGCTTGATAATAATACATAATCCAATTCAAGGTTTGGATGAATTTTTTTAAAAGTTTCAACCCTTTAAAACTTGTTACAGTAGATATTTAAATAATACAATAAAAAAAGAAACCAAAGCTCCTTAATGAGCTGATTGTAACTCATTGAAGCGCATATAGGAGCAGTAGTTGGCATTGATGAATGCCTAGAATCTCTGCACTTGATGCTCTTGTAGAATTGAGGATGTGATTTTGAAAGCTCTCACTTAATTCCCCTTTTCATTTTCTTCTTTCACTCTTGTTCACTCCTATTAACACTTTCTTTACTTCCTTAGGTGTTGCAATGCATTTAAATCTTGAAAAATAGTTAGAAGACCGTTTATAGCCATTGGAGGGGGTTAACATAACCATTGAGAATGAATAGAATCATTCTAAGTTAGTAGAAAAACTAGTCGTTACTGTTGCCTGATGTAGAGGGGTCGACTCAACTTCTTTAGGGGTCGACTCAACTTCTTTAAGGATCGACCATAATTTTCTAGGGACAACTCGAGAAAATACTTATTTTTACTACATTCTATTTTTTACCTGTGGCCATTCTAAGATCGACTCGACTAGTTCTGGGTTGACTTGTGCTTGGCAGAACTCCACTTGTGATCTACTTAGGTCGACTTGCAGAGGAGCTATTTTTCACTCCTTTTTATCATTTGCTTGAGATTGCTCTAGGGTTGACTCTCTTGGTCAAGGGGTCAACTCGTGAAAACATGCTAGTGTACTCTATTGTTCTATTGTCAACTTGCGTACCTTTGGGGCCAATTCCTGAATCCCTTCAAAAATAAAGTTTTCTATCTAAGCCTGTGGACATTCAAGATTCGGCTTCTTATGGCTTGGGATCAACTCCTTTTGTAAAGGGTTTCATGAAATCTTGTTACGTACTTTCCAACTTGAGCATTTTAGGTTGCTTTCTTCTTCATACATTTGCATCGTTTTGGGATTATTTTTGCTTCCTGTATGAATTCTTAAATACTCCAAAAATACCATTAGTAACCTTTTTACTCAAATATTTTGTGTGAACAAAATCAAATCTTTTCATATCAACTATCTCTTCCTTTTTGATGATGACAAAACTTTTGAGTATCAAGATAAAATAGTGTGTGCTAAGATAATAGTGACTACTGTTAAGAAAGTTTATTTATCAAAAGACAATTTTCTTGATGCCATCAATTTATCATGTCCAAATAAGTTTAGTTTGTTCTTGATTGTTCTTGATTATTCTTGATTATGATCAAGTCCTTTGATGATTATGTTGATATCTTCTAAATCAATTTTTATCAATTCCCATCTCCTTAAACATCTCTTGCTTCTCCTTACAATTTGATTGTGTTCATATCTTTTCATGATTATGATCATCTCTTACCTTCTCCCCCTGTTTGTCATTATCAAAAAGAAGCATGTATGGAATTAAAGTATGAAAGTTTCATTAACTCTAGCACAATTTACCATGACCAAAATTTAAAATAGCTTTGATACAATTGATCATATCAACATTAAACTTACACTTGCTTTAGAATATTTAAGTAGCTCTTGGATAGCTCCGATACAAATTGTTTTGGATCTCACATAAATAGCTCTGAAACACCATTTAGCTATAATATATCTAAAATTTTGAAGGAACAATAATGCTCTGATACAATTAGCTCATGACTTCCAGCTCTAATTCAATGCAAACTATATTGTTGTAGTCAGAAACTTTATAGAAAATTTCACCAAGTATTATGATATATTGAATTTAAATTCTTACCAATTTGACCTAAATTATCTTGTAAACAGCTCAGAAGCTTCAACTTGACTCTGATACTTAATAAAGCTCTAGCCCTTGAATTAACAAATATGTGCAATTAAGAGTTTAACTTTCCAATGAATGCGAAGAAGTGTAAAAGCAGATATAGGATGAATATATGCAAAATGAAGAGCAAGACACAATACACAAACACAATATTTTATAGTGGTTTGGTGCCAGGTGCCAAACCTAGCACCTATGTCCATTCTCCAAGAGACCCTTCTTCGAAATTTCATTATAATCTTTCTAAAGATTACAGCCTGATTGTTTTGTTAGGGCTCACAATCAATCCAGTTGATTTTCTTCCTAAATCAACCACAACCACCCCTATCAAAGCCTTTCCCGGGCTTGATAATAATAATGCAATTCAAGAATTGGATAGACCTTTCTCCAAGTTTCAACCCTTGAAACTTGTTATAACAGAAATTTGAAGTACACACAAAAAAAAGGTAAAGATCCTTTTTTGCTACAAAAGGTAAACCTCCTTTGTCAGCTGATTTAAACTCGATGAAGCACATGTGGAAGCAGCAGCTGGGCTTGACGAATGCTTGGAAGCTCTGCACTTAATGCTTTTGTGGTATGAAGGATGTGATCTTTAAAGCTCAAAATGCTCCTTCTCTTTTTCTTCTTTTACTCTTATTCACTCTTCCTTCCTTTTGATTCCTTGGGTGTTCCAATGCATTTATACGTTAAAAAATCATTGGAAGACCATTTATAACTGTTGGAGGGGTTGAAATAGCTGTCGGGAGTGAATAGAGTCAATATGAATTTGCAGAAAAACTAGTCATTGTTGTCAGATATAGAGAGGTTGATTCGATTTTTTCAAGGATTGGCTCATAATTTTCATAGGTTGACTTGAGAAAGTGCTCATTTTTATTGTGTTCTATCTTTCTACAGCAATTTTGAAGTCAACTTGACTTATCCTGGGATCGACTGGTGCTTGGTAGGGGTTGACTCATGATTTGCTTGGGTCAACTCCTAGAGGGGCTATTTTTTACTTCTCTCTATCTTTTGTTTGCGACTATTCTATTGTCGGCTCGACTTGTTCTAGGGTCGGCTCGTGCTCGGCAGAGATTTGAGGATGATAGTGTTATTTTAATGATTGACACAACCATTGAGAAAATATCAAATTAGAAATACAATTTAATGTGATACATCACTAATGAATACGACACCTACGATACATTTAGAGAATGAGATCAAGATGTCTTCCAATGATTCATAACGAGATAAAATTTGTAATAGAAAAGGGATAGAGAATTCTTAATTCTAATTCAGCAAGGTTTCAAGTGAAAATACTCTTAAAGAAAAAACAGTGATTTTCATTGATTAAGAGTATGTAGCACTACCATGACATACACTCAAAATTGCTTGAAATATATTTTATTGATTATATGGATTCCTCTAACCTTAAGATGCAGCAAAGTGTGGAATGAGTCGAACCCAATATAAGTAGAGTCGACCCTGGCACATCATGAAACCATCTGATACACCCCTGCAAAAATGGCACTGATGAACAGTAAGTGGACTCGACCCCATGTATGTTTGAGTCGACCTCAGGAGTGGAGCCGACCCCAAAGAACCTTGAGTCGACCCCAGCTTCAAGTCTCAAGAAAACAACTCTCTGTAATTTACTGAGAGGGCCGACCCCAAACTTCCTTGAGCCGACCCTAGATGGAGCCGACCCTAGGAATACTTGAGTCGACCCCAATGGAGCCGACCCCAAGTGAACATGAGCCGACCCCAAGGATATATGCTCAAAAACCATATCTCTGGAATTTCTGAGAGGGTCGACCCCAATGAAACTTGAGTCGACCCCACTGTAGCTTGAGTCAACCCTAAGAAAGGTTGAGTCGACCCCAGTGAAAGAAGCTGAAAATGCAAGTTTCTGTGGTTCCTGAGAAGGCCGACCCAACTGTAGCAGAGTTTTTGAGTCGACCCCAAGCCCAACACACAGTAAGTTGAGTCGACCCCCATAAAGTTTGGGTCGACCCGAGCACGGGCAAGGGCATAACAACTAGTTCTGCAGAAGTACTTTTTGACCTTCCAACAGCTAGTAACGGCTAGTTTTTTAAATCTAACCAATGGGTAGTGACCAATAGATGAGGGAAAGTATTTAAAGTGACACTATTCATCAGAGGAAAGGAACTTTTGCAAAAAGATCAAATCTTATTCAAGAAAGACAAAGCCCTAGCATTCTTCATTCAAGTGCTTCATTCAAAGAACCAAAAGGAAGTGGTAGAGCAGATTCTGAGACATTAAGAGCTCCACCAACCCTTGAAGAGTGAAGCAATCTTGACAAAGAAGAGAAAAGTCTTATCAAAACGATAACTATATTCTAAACTCTTCTTTGTAGTTTATAATTGTTATACTTGCTCATCTAGGAGTTTCAACTTTCTTCTTCTTAATCACTTTGTAAGGTTTGTTGGTGAGCCCGAAAAACCAACGGTATAGGTTTGTTGGTGAACCCATAAAACCAACGGTGAAGGTTTGTTGGTGAGCCCGTAAAACCAACATAGATTTTTGGTGATCCCGAAAAACCAAAGTGTAAAGGTTTTTGGATTGTGAGCCCAAAAAACAATCCAACTGTAATCCGTGAGATTATAGTGAATTCTCAAGGAGACGCTTGGGGAGTGGACGTAGGTGCTTAGGAGAGCACTGAACCACTATACGTCTTGTGTGTTTGCTTTGTGTGTCTTTCTATTACCACTACACGCACTTAATTAGTATTAACTAAGCGATTCAATCTCCTAACAATTCAATTGGAAAACCAAAAATTTAGAAGAACCAATTTACCCCCCCCCCTCCCCTCTTGGCTTGTCACTTTGGACAACAAGTAGTATCAAAGCTAGGTGCTCTCATAGTATTTGTTGATCTTACGATCAAGAGTCAAAGATCATGACAACTCAAGTAGGATGTTCTATGAGCGAGGGACAATCCACAAATAGACCATCCTTGTTCAATGGCACTAATTACACTTATTGAAAATCTAGGATGAGGATATTCATTCAAGCACTAGACTATGACTTGTGGAATATCATAACTAGAGGCTCACACATACCCACAATTAGTATAGAGGGCACAATCATTCCTAAACCTGAAATAGATTGAAATGAGAGTGATAGAAATCTAGCACAGTTAAATGCTAAAGCAATTAATGTGCTTTATTGCTCACTAGATATAAGTGAATTTAATAGAATATCCACATGCATCTCCGCGAAAGAAATTTGGGATAGACTAGAGGTCACACATGAAGGAACTAACCAAGTTAAAGAGTCAAAGATAAATATATTGGTACATAAGTATGAATTGTTTAAAATGGAGTCCACAGAGTCCATAACTGAAATATTCACTAGATTCGCGGAAATCATAAATGGACTAAAGAGTTTAGGTAAGTCTTATACTAACTCTGAACTAGTGCAAAAAATTCTTAGGTCTCTACCAAGAGTATGGGAGGCCAAGGTAACTGCAATTCAAGAAGCAAAGAACCTCAATACACTAAAATTGAAAGAACTTCTAGGATCACTCATGACCCATGAGTTGATCATGAAGCAAAATTCAGAAGATGAGGTCAAGAAAAGGAAGACTATTGCCTTGAAGTCTACAACTCCAAAATAGGAAATTGAATCAGAAGAATCTGATGATGAGGAGGAATATGATGAAGAAGGAATGGCTATGCCCGCAAGAAAATTTAGAAAATTTATAAGAGGAAAGAAAAAATTTCATAAAAGGAAGCCTTTCCTCAAAGGTAGCTCGAGCAAGGAAAAGAAAAAGGACAAAGAGAAAGAAAGGAAAACGCCAATTTGCTATAAGTGTAACAAGCCCGGGCATTTCAAGATAGATTGTCCAGAATTGAGATGGATGGCAAGAAAGCTTAAAAAGAGGAATCTTATGGCTGATTGGAGTGAAAGTGAGGAGTCAAGTTCGAAAAAGGAAGATCAACAAGAGATGACCCAAATCTGCTACATGGCCAATGATGATGAGGTAGACTCTAAACTTGAATGTGATTTTACAGTAGAAGAGCTACATGATGCATTTTTAGAACTCATGGAAGAACACAAGAAGCTAATCAATAAGAATAAAGTTCTAAAAGATGAAAATCAATCCCTTATCAAAGAAAAGCTGAAACTATCTAATGACTATGAAATATTAAGTGGGAGGTTCACTAATGAAACAAAAAGTCTAGTTGCTGAAAATATCAAGCTAAAAGAAGATGCAGAAAAATATAAATCCTTAGTGGACAAGTTCACACTTAGTTCAACTAAATTAAATATAATTTTTGATAGTCAAAAAGCTGTATATGATAAAGCTGGTTTGGAATATAAAACAAATAGGAAGCAAAAATACTTAAAGAACATATTTGTGAAAGCCAAAACTGAAAATATAACTTGTCATTGCTGCAATAAAGTAGGACACAAAGCATATGAATGCAATTTTAGAAAGCCTAGCTATAACAAATTGAGTGATAAGAGTAAGCTTAAGTCCAAAACAATTTGGGTTCCAAAAGGAACATTAAGTACTAACCTTAAAGGATCCAACATGGTTTGGGTACCTAAAGCACATTCTTGACTTTGATTATAGGAGTGTCTTACAGCTAATAAGAGGGATAAACGATGGTATCTAGCTAGCAGCTGTTCAAGACACATGACAGGTGACATAGAACAATTTGTCACCTTAGAATCTAAGGAGGATGGAGTGGTAATCTATGGAGACAATGGAAAAGGACTTATCATTAGAAAGGATAAAATCTATATTACTCTGTCCACATTTATAGAAAATGTTTTATTAGTTAATGGTCTGAAACGTAACTTGCTTAGCATAAGTCAATTTTGTGATAAAGGTCTTAAAGTCACATTTGAAGCCTCAGTATACATAATTACAAATCCTAAAGATAATAGCATTGTACTTATGGGACATAGGTATGGAAATATTTATATGGTAGATCTTCATGATTTAGGCAAGAAAAATAGATTATGCTTAATTACTAATGAAGAAAAGAAAAGTGAAACAAGTTGGCTTTGGCACCGTAGACTAGGACATGCTAGTATGAACTTAATATCAAAACTAGTCAAAAAGGATCTGATAAAAGATGTGCCAATATTGATCTTTGAAAAAGACAAAATCTGTGGACCATGCTCATTGGAAAAGCAAACAAAATCATCCTTCAAATCAAAGAATACAGTATCAACCACTAGGCCCTTTGAACTCATACACATGGATCTATTTGGGCCTACTAGAACTGCAAGTCTAGGAGGAAAAAAGTATAGACTAGTTATAGTAGATGATTTCTCAAGATATACATGGGTTTCATTTCTTGCATATAAGAATGAAGTATTTTCAGCATTCTTGAAATATTATAAAAATATCATAACTGAAAAGAAGCTCACCTTAATTGCAATTCGAAGTGATCATGGAACTGAATTTGAAAATCAACACTTTGAAGAATTTTGCAATGAAAATGGTATCTCACATCAATTTTCAGCACCTAGAATGCCTCAACAAAATGGGGTTGTTGAAAAAACAAATAGGACCTTGGCAGAAATGGCACGCACGATGTTGTGTGAGTCAAATTTTCCAAAGTACTTTTGGGCTGAAGCTATAAGTACTGTTTGCCATATTTTAAATCGTGCTTTAATACGACCTATAACCAAGAAAACTCCTTATGAACTTTGGAAGAATAAGAAGCCAACTGCTAAATATCTTAGAGTATTTGGATGTAAATGTTTTATTTTAAACAATGGCAAGGAGGATCTAAGTAAATTTGATGCCAAGTCAGATGAAGGTATCTTCTTAGGATACTCTACATCTAGCAGGGCATACAGAGTGTTCAACAAAAGAACTCTTGTAGTTGAAGAGTCAATTAATATCATTTTTGATGAGTCTGATAGTGAGTCTCCTAGGAGAGAAAATACTCTTGATGATGATGCAGGAATTATTGAGTTTGAAAAATTGAATCTTAATGACGTGCCAAATCAAGAAAAGGAAGATGATTATGTGCCACCACAATCTCAAGACTTACCAAAGGAATGGAGGTATGCACATAGACATCCTAAAGACTTAATCATTAGTGATCCATCTCAAGGGATAAGAACTTGATCCTCTCTTAGAAATTTAAATGACTATCTTGCTTTTGTTTCACAAATAGAACCTAAGACTTATGAAGAAGCTGAAAATGACATAAATTGGATTAATGCTATGCAAGAAGAATTAAATCAATTTAAAAGAAGCAATGTTTGGACATTGACTGAGAGACCAAAGTATAATTCTATAATTGGTACAAAATAGGTTTTTAGAAATAAATTAGATGAAGGGATAGATTTTGAAGAAATATTTGCTCCTGTGGCTAGATTAGAAGCTATTAGATTACTTCTAGCATTTGCATGCTTTATGGACTTCAAATTATATCAAATGGATGTAAAAAGTGCCTTCTTAAATGGTTATATAGAAGAAAAAGTGTATGTAGAGCAACCGCCTGGTTTTGAGAATCATGAATTTCCTGATCATGTATTTAAATTACATAAGGCACTATATGGATTGAAACAAGCACCTAGGGCATGGTATGATAGACTAAGCAAATTTCTGTTAAATAATGATTTCAGTAGAGGAAATATAGATAAAACACTTTTCTCAAGAAAAAAGGCAAAAATTTGTTAGTAGTACAAATATATGTACATGACATAATTTTCGGTGCCACTAATGATAGTCTTTGCAAAGAATTTGCTGAATTAATGAAAGAAAAATTCGAGATGAGTATGATGGATGTGGAGTGATTGATTAAAACCCCATTTGATTTTGATGAGCTCAAAGCATTTGAGTATATCTTGTGATTACTAATGAATTCAATTGAGTGTTTCAGTGAAAATCCTGTCCAACTGTCTCTAGATTTGGTTCATAGTATTTTGGATAAGTTAAGAAGTCTGCTGAACCAAAGTCTGAGACTCGAGTCGACTCCCGAGTATCACGAGTCGACTCCAAGCATATCAAGTTCACTGGCACGAGCTCGAGTCGACTCCAGACTAGTACGAGTCGACTCCGACTGAGAACAGAAAGAAGAACAGAAAGCCTCATCTCAGAACCTGTCAACGAGTCGACTCCTGAAGTGCGCGAGTCGACTCCAATGTTCAACGAGTCGACTCCAGGGTAGTAAGAGTCGACTCCAAGAGGTACACAAAGAAAAGGTCAGAGAGCATTTTATGGACTCTGAGATTCGAGTCGACTCCCGCAATACGCGAGTCGACTCCGAGACTGTGCGACCATCGACAGACAGAAAACTATGTTACTGCCTCTGAGATTCGAGTCGACTCCCAGACAGCTCGAGTCGACTCCAAGACAAGCTTCACGTCAAAAGGCAGAAGACCAACTTTCGGAAACTGAGAGCCGAGTCGACTCCAAGGAAGTTCGAGTCGACTCCAAGACTGGATGAGCCAAAAGACAGAGAATCGGAAGTTTGGGCTCTGAGATTCGAGTCGACTCGAGTGGACAAAATTCAAAATTGGATCCACGGACTTCTGTGGATGAGCCGACTCCAAAATTGCCAAGTCAGCTCCAGAAGTTGGCGAGTCGACTCCGGGTCAAGACGAGTCGACTCCCAGTCGTGACGGCAACTTTAATTCAAATTTGGAACAGTTGCCGAGTCGACTCCGGAAAAGCTTGAGTCGACTCCCGCTACAGCCGAGTCGACTCCTGATCGCGCGAGTCGACTCCAACCCACCAACGGTCATATTGTCAGGCTGCGCAGAGTGTTCAGAATGGGCAGAAAAAGCACTCTAACGGCTAGTTTCCATGGGGGTTGGCTTAAATAGCCACATAAGACTGTAGCAAGGCAGAGAACAACCATTCCACTCCAAGCATTCAAGCTTTCAACTCTGCAACTTGTTCTTCAACGAAAAAGAGGGAAGATCTGCAATAACTGCATCCAACTACATCTTCTCAACATTAAAAGCTTCCTCCTCCTGCATTCAAGTCGACCACTCTTTCAAGAGGAGACCAGAAGTTCAAGAAGCCATTCCTCATCTCCGATCTAAAAGCGTTTGAGGCTTCTTAACTTCATTTATTGTTCATATTGTTTTTATCTGCTTTTTGAGAAGCTGTTTTCTGTTTTCTTTTACACACTGTATTTACTTGGTTCAATCGGGGGATTGAATCAAGGGGATTAAGGTTGGTTGGTGAGCCAAGTTAAAACCAACGTGTGTAAGGGTTTGATTGTGAGCCCGGGAAAACAATCGGGGTTGGTTCTAGTCGGTGAGCCTGGGAAAACCGACCGAGTTCGTTGTGAGCTCGTAAAACAACAAGTTTGGTTGTGAGCTTGCAAAACAACCGGCTGTAATCCAAGGGGGTTATAGTGAATTCCCAAGAGAGACTTGGAGAGTGGACGTAGGAGCAAGGGGTAGCTCCGAACCACTATAAAACTCTGTGTTTGCATTGGATTGTCTCTTCTCTTCTTCCTCCCACATCACTCACAGCACTTAGCATTAATTAAATAACTTGCAATAGTTTTTAATTAATCATCCATAACGTTTTAATTATCCAAATTAATTTAAAACCCAATTCACCCCCCCCCCCCCTCTTGGGTTGTCTATCTGGGCAACAATGGAAGAAATGAATTTCTTTCTGGGATTGCAAATCAAACAAACTAAGGAAGGCATCTTTATTCATCAAACTAAGTATACAAAGGAAATATTAAAGAAATTTGGAAATGAAAATCACAAGGGAATAGGTACTCCAATGAACCCCACTAGTAAGCTAGAGAAAGATGAACAAGGAAAAAGTGTAGATATGAAGCTCTATAGAGGCTTAATTGGATCTTTGCTTTATCTTACTGCTAGTAGGGCAGACATAGTATTTAGTGTGGGAATATGTACTAGATACCAATCAGATCCTAAGGAGTCACATCTAAGTACTGTCAAAAGAATCCTTAGATATTTAAGAAGAATCACAAACATAGAATTATGGTACTCAAGAGACTCCTGTCTAAATTTGCTTGCATATTCTGATGCAGATTTTGCTGGATGCAAATTAGATAAGAAGAGTACTAGTGGAACATGTCAATTCTTAGGAAATAACTTAGTATCATGGTTTAGCAAAAAGCAGAATTCAGTAGCATTATCAACGGCTGAGGCTGAATATATAGCTGCAGGGAGTTGCTGTGCTCAAGTACTATGGCTTAAGAAACAAATATAGGACTATGGTATTAAATTAGATAACATTCCTATAAAGTGTGATAACACTAGTGCCATTAATCTTACCAAAAATCCGGTTCAGCACTCTAAAGCCAAACATATTGAAATAAGGTATCATTTCATTAGAGATCATGTACAAAATGGGAATGTATGTATTGAACTTGTATGTACTGAGAAATAATTAGCTGACATATTCACAAAACCTCTAAGTGAAGATAGATTCTGTATGCTTAGGAGGGAATTAGGTATATGTGATCTCTTTGATTGAAAACAAATGAAGAAAACAAGTTGTCACGTGATACTCTCCTCCCATTTTGAAAAACCCATGAAACATTAGTCAAATTAGTGACTTATAGACTCCTTACTCATATATCAGTGTCCCACAAAGATTTGGTAAGGATTGGAAGAAAGAAAGAATTTAAAAAAAAAAATTTAAAAGCCTGAACTGGGGCCGACTCGAGCCAGAATGGGGTCGACCCCACGTTGAGTCGACCCCACGTTGAGTCGACCCAAGAAAAATCTGGGGTCGACCCAATGGCGGGACCCTGTTTTTAAAAGGGGGACCCGAGAGCCATTTTAGGGCACTATTTTCATTTGTCCTCTTCCTAAAATCCTATTTCTCACTTTCCAATCTCTTCCAATCACCTCCAAACAGTAGGAGATTGCTTCCCCAAGCCGTTGGATCAAGACCTAAGGAAGTATTTGGTGAAAATGGGACCCAAGCGAGCCGTTGCCAAGAGATCCAGGAGAGTTTCACGGCCAACCCTTGTAGATAGACATGCTAGAGATTCTTCTACAATGCCCCCACAAGGTGAGACATGTGTAAAGTCTCCTCCACCTTCTTCCCCTTCAGTTCAACATGCAAAATATGCGAGGAGACCGGTAACCACGGGGAGAAGGATCCACTCCGAATTTTTGGATCAAGAAGGGTTCCGTTTGGGGGATTGGATCCGAAAGCAAGGATGGGAGTATCTTTGCTCCCTAGATTTGGTGACCTACCCGGGCTTGGTTCGTGAGTTCTACGCCTTTCTAAAAGTTGGACCGGGAGGGCTTGTGTCTGAGGTCCGAGGAGTAAGGGTTAGAGTTTTAGAAGAAAGTTTGAGTGAGTTGCTTCATCTCCTCTACGAAGGAGCCATACCAGAAAGACTAGAGAACAAGTTGAGGGCTCTACAGATAATCTTTGAGAGAGATGACTTTGACTACTCCGAAAATGTGATAGCTAGCTCTCTATCAGCTGAGATGAGGTTGTTGCACAACTTCATAGGTCGGATTTTGTTTCCAAATAGTGGGAGATTTGATCACATATCTGAGCGAGACATGGTCATTATGGAGCATGTCATTCAGGGTATTCCCCTGATCTTCCAGCTATGATGATCAGGCAGATGCGAGAGGCCATATGCAAATCGAGAGTTTCTTTGCCCTATGGTATGATACTCACCCTGATATTCAGGTAGCATGACATATCTGTGGAGAGAGAGATATCTAGGCATCTGCTATTTACTGAGAAGGTGAACAGGCAGTGGGTGCGTGGAGGAGCAGGGATACATGCACCAGAGGGTGATGCACCAGAGATTGGAGACTCTGTCCATGAGCATGAGATACCTGTGGATCATCCTACGGCACCTTCAGAGGCTGGACCTTCATCATCCGCACCTACGGGATGCACAGAGGAGTTTTGGAGTAGGATGACTGAGCTTGTGTCAGCTCAGGTGAGGACTCTTTCTGATGGGATGATGAGCAGGATGGATATTATGACCGCTGAGATTAGAGACCTCAGAGACCAGGTGAGAGCATTACACAGAGAGAGAGAGGCTCATGGTCCATCTGTGCACCGACCAACTGAGTCGGAGGTTTCGGCACAGAGTCACCCAGCTCAGCGAGGTCCACACCAGACTCAGTTTCATCAGGCTCGACCTCCCCTCGCCACTTATGCTAGGAGGATGAGGACTAGATCACAGCCTTTAGATTCCTCCTAGGCCCGATGTTAGCACTACAGTAGTCTATCATGTCTAGTGCTTAAAATTTATCTAGCTCTTATATGCATTTTACTTGGCTGATGTACTTTATACCTTAATTGAAGAACATTGTACTTTTGGCATTAAAGTACTACAATGTTCCATTTTGATCAATGAAATTTGAATTTGTATTGTTTAGTGCTTCTACTTATCTATTGCTATACACTTGTTTGATGATAACAAAAATGAGGAGAAGTAAGAAAAGAAAGAAGTTGCAACATAAAGGGACAAATAAGTTTAAAAATAATAGCAAGAGATAATATTCATTTAAGGGGGAGCAATATGTAACAATGATTTCTAAATTTGGCACATACTTTTCTTGCCTCGATACATAACCTAAAACTCTTGCTTTATCTCAAATTTTTGAAATTTCATCCTTAATAAAATACAAAAGAAAGGGGGAGAAAATCAAATTTTCTAATTAGCAATATTTGGATGAAAGAGGGGGAGTCTTCACTTTCAAATTTGAAAAGCTAAATGTCAGCAACTTGAGCTCCTTCTAAAACAAAACTTCTAATTTCAATATAAGTATTAATCTGTTCAGACTCAATATTTTGTAATCATCAAAAAGGGGGAGATTGAGGATGATAGTGTTATTTCGATGATTGACACAACCATTGAGAAAATATCAAATTAGAAATACAATTTAATGTGATACATCACTAATGAATACGACACCTACGATACATTTAGAGAATGAGATCAAGATGCCTTCCAATGATTCATAACGAGATAAAATTTATAATAGAAAAGGGGTAGAGAATTCTTAATTCTAATTCTGTCGGTTTACCCTCACACGCGTTGCGACGATCGCAGCGGAAAGACGCGCGCGGGGTCGTTCATCTTATGAACGCCAGAGGAACGTAGATTTCAAAAAAATTCTGAGTTCTCTAACTCAGAAGATCATGAAATCTGAAGGAAAGGATTAAAATTAATTACTTGATTAATTTTCAGATCTACAATTAAAATTATAAAGATCAAATCTTTATCTTTGAGCGGGTAGATCTTCACCGCTATTTGATGATCGTGGAAATCAGGTTCGCTTGAAGCCGCACAAGTGTCCGGCCTCTACGGGTATCCACACGAAGATCTGGATTGATCGAGGTTGCGATCTCACCGGGGTGCTAGCTCCCTTGCAGAGATCCCTTTTGATGGTTGGAACTTCTCTAAGCAATCAACTCTTGATTGTTTCCAAGAGGAGAAAGAAGGAGAAGGAAGAAACGCTTTCTTTTCTTTTCTTTACCATGGAAGAAGAAGGAGGAAGAGAGAAACACCTTTCTCTCTTTGTTTTCTTCCATGCATCTGATGAAGAGGAGGAAGAATCAAACATCCTTGCTGCTCCTCTTTTACCTTGCGGATGGAAGAAGGAAGAGAGGGAGAGATGGAGGCCGCTCGCCTAAAAAGAACCACCAAGAATTATCCTAAAGGGGGCTGCCCCCTTTTTTATTCTTTTTCTTTGAAGCCCTAGGTGTGGACTCCTCCTAGAAGTTAGGAGGAGCCGCACCAATGTTTGGCCAAAACGGGTCTCGCGTCCCGGGCATCCGGGACGCGAGTCCCGTCCATCCGGGTCGCGCATCCCGTCCATCCGGGATGCGGATCCCGAGAGCATCCGAGGAAGGGAGGGGCTCTTGCCCCTCCCTTCTAATCCTAATCAAATTAGGAGTTAGGTGGCCCTTGGTTCATTGAATCTTAATCTATGTAGAACCCAATTAGTCTCCCTATTTGATTCACATGAATCCTAATCTAATTAGGAGTCATCTTTATCTATTGGACCAAAATTAATTAGGACTCTAGAAATCCTAATCCAATTAGGACTCATATAATTTTAGTCCTAATCCAATTAGGACTTTTATAATTTTAGTCCTAATCCAATTAGAACTTTAGCAATCCTACTCCAAGTAGGACTCTAATAATTTGAAGTCCTAATCTAATTAGAACTCTAGGTGTCCTACTCCAAGTAGGACTCTTGAACCTTATCATATAAGATCGAGCCCAATTAATTAAGTCCAATTGATTCAATCAAATTGCAATCCAATTACAATTAATTCCTTCTTCAACTCACTAACTCTTAGTGGGTTAAACTAATTATCAATCAAATTGACAATTACAAACTATTGTGATTCCAAATCACAATCCAACCATTAGATCGATCAGATCCTCTATTGTGTGTGACCTCATAGGTTCTATTCTGTCTGGTAGTGAGATATGTTGTGATCCCTATCACAATATCATTGAAACTCCTTTCAATGGGTTGGAATAATTCCAACTCTTCTCATTCGGGTTCACTGATCATCAAGTGAATGCCTCTGAGTCTCACAATCCACCAGTGACACCTAGCAGCATGTAGTGGCAACCCAGCAGAGTAGAATAGATGAAACTCTAGGTGCAGTTAGCGTATGATACAGTCCCTCTATCGTGGATCCGAACAGGATGGAGGTCATGGATAACTCGTCAAACCCCATCATCTGTCATATGTAAAATTTATTCGACTCTAGTTCGAGATTGGAAAACTCTTTTTCCAAAAACTACCTTGCCCAAGGATTTACGAGCTCAGTCTCATAAATCACATAGGATCTCTCCTAATCTATCAAGGTCGATAGATTCCATCTAGATGCACCCCTACTCCTGCAATGAACCTACTGCAGCCAATCTGCACCACAAGGACCCAAATGGATAGGGCCCATGTTTATGTGCTCGTCAAACTACAGCAACCTCACTGTGAATAGCCGAGGCATTGCAGGTCAAAGGACCAGTCATACAACTGCAGCATCAAGTAAGTCACTGACGAGTGGATAGACATCCAAGTGACTACTTGCTTTGGTCACGCTCAGTACCCTTGTTCTCTAACAAGTACTTACACAATCACTCCAGTGTCCCTACACTGTGGACTCAAGACTCATCCATCTGACTAAGTGATCTGTGCACTAATCTCAGCGGATCGATCACCGTCCCTCGTGATGGATCCATCGATCAGGAGCAATTCAGGAATTAATCACCAATGACACATGCCTCAAATTCTCAACTCTTGAGAATATGCGTCATCATCTTATTAATTCCTTGGACGATTCATGGACGCATAAGAACATGAATGAAAAGAATACCCATCCTAATAAATTCATTATTAGGTCAAGTACAAATTTATGTCCCAAAACAAAATAATGCGTCAGCCAAATTGGCTTCTAGGGCATATTTCTAACAATCTCCCACTTGCACTAAAGCCAATCAGCCATAAATCTAAGCCCCATCTTCTCAAGATGTGCTTCAATTTTCTGCTGACTTAGCTTCTTAGTGAATGGGTCTACCACGTTGACTGTGGAGTCTACTCTCTATGCCTCTACTTATTTCTTTTCGAGATAGTCGCATATCAGGTTAAACTACCGCTCTATGTGCTTAGACTTCTGGTGAGACCTTGGCTCCTTAGCTAGTGCTATGGTGCCATTGTTATCGCAGTATAGTGTTATAGCATCGGATGACATTACACCTAATTCTGCAATAAACTTCTTAATCCAGAAGGTTTCCACTGCACCCTTAGAGGTGGCGATACATTCAGTTTTTAAGGTTGAATCTGTAATGATCGATTGTTTGGAACTCTTCCAAATTACCGAACACCATTGCACATATTCTAATGTAGACTTTCTATCATCAAATGTGTGTATCCTTCTACCTTTAACTCTGATCTTCTCCTAAAGACCAAGAACATGTCCTTAGTTCTTCTCAAGTACCTACGACTGTTCTTCACAGCTATCCAGTGCTCGTTGCCTGGATTTGACTGATATATGCTCGTGACACTCACAGCATGTGCTATATCAGGTCATGTACATAGCATGGCATACATGAGGCTCCCTATAGCCAAAGCATAAGGGATCTTGCTCATCCGCTAAATCTCTTCAGATGTGTTGGGGCACATCTTCTTAGAGTGATTTATCCCATGCCTAAGGAGTAATAATCTCCTTTCAGAGGTTTCCATGCCGAACCTCTTCAGCACTCCCTCTATGTACATATTCTGTGATAGGACAAGCATCCTCTTAGATATATCTTTATAGACCTTAATTTCCAAAATATATGATACTTTCCCAAGGTCTTTCATAGATAATTTCTTAGACAACCATACCTTGACTTTAGTTAGCATGGGAATATCATTCCCAACAAGAAGGATATCATCCGCGTACAATCCGAGAAATACAATAGCCCTCCCACTAACCTTCTTATAAACACATGGTTCCTCTTCGTTCTTGATGAAATCAAACGATTTGATTACATCGTTGAAATGAGTTTTCCAACTCCGAGATGCTTGCTTTAGTCCATAGATGGATATCTGCAGTTTACAGATCTTGTGATCACCATCACAATATCATGATATGCTGCAACAGCGAGCAATATTTGAATAGACTTCAGCATGGCTACAGGTGAAAAGGTATCCTGATAATCAATGCCTTCGTATCGATTATAACCTTTTGCTACTAGCCTTGCCTTATAGGTCTCTACCTAGCCATTCAAACCTTTTTGTCCTTTTGTAAATCTAATTACAACCAATAGGTACTATACCTTCTGGTGGATCTACTAAGGTCCAGACTTGGTTGGAATGCATGGAGTCCATCTCTGACTTCATTGCTTCCAACCATTGCTCAGAATCGATGTCTAACATCGCCTCGTTGTAGGTATTGGGATCCTTACCTTGATCCCTATCTCCCATGGAACACTTCCTCTTCATCCTCTGTAAGCATACCTAAGTACCTTTCAGGAGGATGGAAGATCCTACTAAACTTACTAGGTGGAGGAGATACAACATGTACTGGCTCACTACGAATAGGTTATATAGGCACAATGACTCGTTGCTCTTCAGAGACTTTCTCTTCGAGCTCAATTTTTCTCCTACTGCCTCTATCAAGGATAAACTATTTTTCAATGTAGATTGCATGTCGGCTCACAAACACTTTGTGATCCATTGGGACGGAAAAATCGTATCCTAATGACTCTTTAGGATATCCAATAAAATGAGTATTAATTGTCTTATCCTCTAACTTGTCCGCCTGTTGTCGCTTGATGTGGGCCGGACATCCCCAAATCTTGAGATAACTAAGACTTGGCTTCTTACCATGTCATATCTCATACGGTATGGTAGGAACAGATTTAGAGGAAATTCTATTCAATAAGTAAATAGCTGAAAATAGGGTATCTCTCTAAAAAAACAAGGGTAAATCAGTGAAGCTCATCATGGATCTGACCATATCCAATAGGGTCTGATTCCCCTTCTTAGACACCCCGTTGAGCTGAGATGTACCAGGAGGGGTCCATTGTGAAACTATACCATTCTTCTTGAGATAATCTCAGAACTCTCCACTAAGGTGTTTACCTTCTCGATCCAATCGAAGAACCTTAATGAGTTTTCCTATTTGTTTTTCTACTTCATATCCGAACTCTTTGAACTTTTCAAAAGCTTCAGATTTGTGTCTCATACACATATCAATACCGTGAGTAATCATCGGTAAATGAAGTAAACAATTATTTTTCCTAGCTTGCACATCGAATGGGCTACACACGTCAGTGTGTACTAGGGTAAGTATTTCAGTGGACCTCTTTCCCGTGTCCTACAAAGGGTAATTTGGCCATCTTTCCTTGAAGGTAGGATTCACAAATCGGATATGACTTGGAAGTCAATGAGTCGAAAGCCCATGTTTCTCTATCTTCTCCTATATGGCCAAGCCTGAGGAGCCACAAATACTTTAGATTTATCTTATCTCTAGATCTTTTGGATCCTATGGTACTCACTATTTGCTCAGATAATTTTACAGGTACATCCAAATGTAAGTGATAGAGACTGTCAATTATAAACCACGTGGAACCAATTTATTTCTCAAATAAATGGAACAGCAATCTTATAAAAATCTTTTTGTGCTAAACAAGATACAGAAATCAAATTTCTGCTAGCAGTAGGTAACAGTTCCTAAGTATCCTGAGCATATCTGACATACCTTCTTAAGGTGTGTCACCCTTTCTTGCTTTTTATGCTTCCCATGTATGTAGGACAGTTCCTCTTGCAATGGCCGTCCACAATGCAATGAAAATACTTTCCCTTGCAATCGGCCCTTTTCTTGGAACTTTTTTACTTGGCCTTTTCCTGGTCTTCTGCTTCTTCGCAGGCTTCTTCTTCTTCCAGGTAGACTCTCTCTTGGAAGTAGAAGCCAACTCGACAGCGAAAACTATGCCCCTTGAACTCTTCAAGATTCCTAAGGTAGTTACCAACTTATTTAACAATTCTGTTTTGGTGCATACAGTCTTGTTCATATGATAGTTTACTATAAACTGTTCATATGAAGCTGGAAGGAATTGCGGGATCAAATCCGTTTGCAATTCCTTATGCATGGTCATGCCGAGCTTCTCAAGCTCCTCAAAATCCTTTATCATGGTCAAACTATGATTATGGACGAACTGCCCTTCGCGTATCTTGGCCTTGAAGAGCCTTTTAGACACTTCAAACCATACTGCGCGACTCTATTCACCCTACAACTCTTGCATGTGATTCAATATATCCCCAGCAGTCTTCATGTTCTCATGCTGGCATTAAAGTTCATTGGACATTGATGCCATTATATAGCACCTAATTTTATTGTCATTGTTCGTCCACTTGACATGCATCTTATGCTGATCAGTGATCAGACGGACTGGTAACGCAGAAAATTTATGGTCTAGCACACACCCTAATTTCACACAATTCAAAACTATTTTGAAATTGCAGAGCCAGCCTTTATAATTGGGTTTGGTCAAACGGTGGTTCTTTAGGATATGAGTTAAGAGTTTGGAAGCTGACTTTATAATCCTCAGAGAGTAAAGATTCTAGTTAGAATTTTGTACTTGAACTCTATTTGTTTTAAGGACATTTAAAACAAACACCTCCCACTATTTTCTCGAATCTCTTACACTCCTCCGGTAGAGAAACGAAAATCTGCGACTCTAGATTTCAAGTGAGGTGCTACGGTCCTACCAATTTACATGCCACCTCACCTAACAGTTATTGATGACACATAAATGATAAGTGTACAACTCTTTGTACAATGCTTCTCAAGCAAGTTGTAGCCTACTTGGTCTCCAAGTCATAAGAACCTCACCTAACAGTTATTGGTCCCGTTCCTTGGTTAAGTCAGACCCACCGTAATTCCCGCAGAAGTAAAGTCGTCATTGGGCCCTCACCTAACAGTTATTGGTACCCAACCCCACCTCTACCCCACAACATCTCATGCCAATAGAGAGGTCCAGTCCCCCGATGCAACTTGCCCACTGTATCCAGCCGAGACAAATCAACGCGGGAAAGACCTTAGCAACTCTACTACGGTGGAAGACCTTAAGACTTAATATTAGGTAATCTAGTCTTAGTGATTCCAACTTTGAGCTATTCATAGGAGGTAATCGATCAATTGGCCAGGTAAGCAGGTGGGAGGCTCCCCTTACTCAGAGAGTAAGGTCCTAATTAAGTAACTACCTTTAATGCTTTCCTAGACACCAATTAGATCAATTAATCAAATATGGCTAGCTCAATGCATCGTTCACTCTCGACTGATTGAGGAGGTTTTAGGTCTCAAAGGATTTGCATTTAATGTAACAATCTATCCCAAACCAAATGTTATATAATTACATCTTATGTAAATGTCACATTGGTTCAAGTTTACATCCTATGTAAATATGAAACTCTTTCATATATTATGTGATTACATCTTATGTAAATGACATAATTGTTTCAGTTTACATCTTATGTAAATGTCCTATTTTTAAGAATTTTATTTACATCTCATGCAAATAAATTTTGTTTAACTAATACATACATCTCATGCATACATTTTAAACACATCCTCAAACAGGGGTCGACTCATGTATGCTTGGAGTCAACTCGAGTTAACCTTAAGTCGACTCGAGTTGACATCCTTTAATTATCATGAATCTATGATTTGATCATATCTTATTCATCTCATGCATATATAATTTTCCTTTTAAGCATAGGCATAAACAGAAAAAATATATTTTATGATCATGAATCCATGATTGATTCTTATCACATGCATCTCATGCATATAATTTCAGATCTGATAATTTTAATTTTAATCATGCTACCAACTGAATCTCTGATTATACAAGACATGATTTTTAATTGTTTCAATCTCATTGTAATTTAAAATCAACATGCAACATCATAAGAATAAAAATCAGCATGCTGAAATTTCTGAAATCTGAAATTTCAGCACGCAGAAAATTTCAGCAAGCATGAATATTAAAATTCAGATCTAATAAAATCCTAATCAAGTCTATTAATGTTAATCTTAATCCTAAAAAAAAACTTGGCTCTGATACCACTGTCGGTTTACCCTCACACGCGTTGCGACAATCGCAGCGGAAAGACGCGCGCGGGGTCGTTCATCTCATGAACGTCCAGAGGAAC